>NW_020863165.1:0-14080 GCF_003713205.1 Coffea eugenioides
AAAATAGTTTTTGACGCCATTTTGCGGTAATGGGACCAAAGGCACTACGATTATCGGATGAAGGTCCAAGACCCACCGTTTCGAAGCTAAGCGATAGGGCTACAATATTCCAGAAGGTAACTCAACCCATTTTCGAGTGTAACCAAGTCAAAAATGCAAGATACTACACCAGAATCACAAAAACAGATTCACAGAACGCATTCTAGCGGAAACATCATAAATCAAGCTATCCAAGTCCAAATCCAGAAATTCCAAAACCAGATGAAAGCTAAGAAACAGGGCTACATTTCATCAGAAGGCCTTAACAATCAATTTGGAAGCATTCCTAACCAAAATAACCAATTACAGAAGCAATTCTCCAATTCGGGTAAAACCAGAACAGCAAGGGTAATTTCGACGTTTCTCAAGCTACGCTACTCCGATTGACCTGAAACTGTTCAGTCACCTCTAAAATATCATTCCCTACAACTTTCATGTTTTAAGTGAAGGCCAATTCGGCTTCTAACTAGGAGATACAAAACCGGGCAGAATGTTATCATCATAAACCCTAACTTTCCAAGATTTCTTCCAAAACAGAAATTGTTTGCAATTAACCACTTTTTCCACCTCATAGAGTCCTTAAACATCATTTCCAATCATCATATATGGTCACACAATCATGTTCATATTAAAACAGAAAAATACCCAAAAATTATAAAACTTCATCAATTCAACCACAAATAAAGAAATAATCCATAATATTGCATCTCATACTACCACTAAGCATGATTTAAGCATCAATAAAGGGAGGAGAGTGGTTCTTCACAACTCACCTTAGAAACAAGAGAGAGAGAGCAACAAGTCCTCTTAGCTTTCCAAATAACTCCACACAACACTTCACTATCACTCCCTTAAGTGGTTTTACGGAGCAAAATCAAGGTTGGATGGTTGAGTAAGTTGATTGAAGCAAGATTGAAGCCAAAATCTTGAAGAGTTTTCTTTCTTTTGTTGCTCAAGGAGCTCGGCCAAGATGAAGAGAAAATGGTGAATTTTTGGTTATTTTTTTTGATTTATTTGGTCAATGGTAAGAAAAGGAATAGTAGTCTTACTTAAGGACCAATCCAATGGTGACACTTGTCACCTCCATTAATGCAAGTCTATCACTTTGTTTCCTCTCACACCAATCCAAATTGCAACCTCTACTTATCTCTTAACACCTGGTAAATTAATTTCAGTATCCAAAACTTAACCTAGTTGGCCGAATTTTTCCGAACTTTTCGCACTAGTGGGTCGCACGTCCGGTATACACTCTTAATTTCTTAAAAACCTATTCGATACTAGAAAAATCATCTAAAAACTATATCTACTCCTTAAAAAGATCTAGAATTTTTCCTAATCACGAAAATGCAGAAAACAAGCCATTGAATATAATAAAACCCTAAAATGGAAAAATTACGGGCTCTCACATTATGGAACCCTATTGGGGTCGTGTTTGACATTGGTTTATGACTCGTTATCGAGTCTCATTGTACTTGTTTGCATGTTTTAGGGCGTGACGGTGGTTCACGACGTTCTTTTGACGGAAGTGCATGAAACACCATTTGCAAGCTTGGTGAGTGTACTACTCACTTATGTGTTACTATATAGCTTTGATACTTGAACTTGATGAGTTGAATGTTAATTGATTGAAGTGAGAGCGTACTTTATCACTCTCACTTATTGTTTCTCATGTTATTGGAATGTTACATGAAATGAAAGTACTTGACTTGATGTCGATTGGACGAGTATCCAACGACTACAATTGTTATCCTTGAGCTCAACCCCATTGGTAGTTGATTGAATCGAGCCGGCGAGGGCTTGGTCGTGCCAATTAATGATCCTTGGAGAAATGTTATATGGAATCTTGTAGTATGAGAGACTCTCGATTCCGGTATACTCGAGTAATACCACAGTGCAAGTGTTTGGAGTTCGGGCCCGGTAGGGGTATGTTGGGTGGAAGGAATGGAAGTAAAGTGGAGTCTACGGTTGGTTACTCTTAAACATTGACGGAAGGTCAATGAGCTTCGATCAAGAATGCAAACGAGGAAAAGGGCTCTTGAGAGCCGCCCATATCCTTTTATCACCACCATTAATGTGTGCCTTTGTTTACTTTTGATGTATTGAAATGAAAAGCTTGATGCTTATATGAACTTGGTTGCTTGAGTAGTATTATCTCACTGGGCAATTAGCTCACTCTATTCCTTTTGTTTTCCTTACAGGAAAATAAATACTTTTGGACTGCAATTGATATTTGGTTGCCGAAGTGAGCTAGTTGGACATATCGCTTGTATAGCTCATTTATTGAAACCCTAAATGTACTTTTGGGTCTGTTTCTCTTTTGATTTGGCAAACCATACATGTATCCACTTTTGAATACTTTTGTATGCAACTTTGGATTGTAAATACTAAAGTTCAAGATGTGAACGTTGGCTTGGTATTTGGTTGGGTTCTGACGGGTCGGTTACTATTCATGGCCGACTCCGGATTTCATTTTTTTTATTTTGGGTTATTTTGCCATTTTGACTTGTTTACGCGCGTTTGTAAGTTCCGGAACGCAATAGATCGCTCTAACTGCACCGTTAGTCCTGGCGAGAGTTGGGCAGGCAGTCCGCTAACCCCTTTGGTTCGCCTTAGGGGAAGGTGGAGCTGTCACAGGTGGTATCAGAGCCTAGGTTTGAATTAGCATGGGAGTAATAGAAATGCTCGATTTGAGGGTTCTTTGTTTATGGCCTTTAAGCTTATTTATGGTTAATTGCTCTTTTGGTGTAGGATGGCCGGACAGGGTGAGCCTAGTGATAGTCCTCCGGGCGAGAGACCTCGTGGAGCGCTCCCCGTGATACCATACCAGATACGGCCAGGAGGGGCCGTCGTGCGTTGGAGCCCGTCTAACCGTCTCCGACGGTGTGAGTGTCGACATAAGTATGCTTACCCTAACGCTCTAGTGTTTGCCGTGGCCGAGGAGCGTAAGGAGTTGGCCGGAGAGAATGCGAGACTTGAGGTCGAGGTGACCCAGCTTAAGGCGGCCAATGAGAGACAGGCCGAGCGCATGGAGGGTTTGAAGGACGACGTACTTGAGGCAGAGGATAGGGTTGATGACCTCTGCGCTCAGCTTAGGGAAGTCCAAGAGCGCGAGATTAAGCGAGCTCGCAAGGTGAAGGTTCGAGCTGCATCCATCCAGAATCTTTGCACTGACGTGGTCGAGGGCGTGAATGACGAGGACTCATGTGCGGGGGTCGAGGCTGGGGTTGGATCCACCCCGTCGGGTGGGTCTACCAGCTCGTCGTCGGACTAGTTCAAGACTCCTAGGGTTGTTTTGGATAGTTTTGCTTCTGTACATCGGGCGGATAGGGAAAGAGCCTTAGCTAATCGTTTTGTACGGCTAGATTAGTTACGTGTATATTTCTTTTGATGAGGCCATTCCCTTGCGGATTGTCCATGTTTGTACTTGACTTGACTGCTTGTTGCTATGTGTGTTGTTTGCTTTGTTTGGAATGTATATATCTGCTTGGAAAAGTTTTGGGTTTTACTTACATGCATTGTTCTTATATTGGTTTAGTACATTTGTCTAGACCAAGTAAAGTTCATGGAAGGCACACGTAGTGGACGGGGCTGTGGGCGCGGTAATAGACAACCCATACCAGATATGGATACTGGGGAAACCTCTTCTGGACCTAACACTGACCCCAATGTGCAAATCGCTGCCGCTATGCAGCAAATGACTAACCTGCTCGTACAAGTGGTGCAGCAACAAGGCCAGAACCCAAACCCTAATCCTGGAAACCCTGGAAACCCTGGCAATCATGTCGAGAGCGAAGACAGAGCTCTAGAACGTTTTCAAAAGTTTGCTCCACCCAAGTTCATTGGGGGACCCGATCCGGATGTCGCCGAGAGGTGGCTTGAAAAGATGGTCGATATTTTCGCTGCCCTGCACTATACTGAAAAACGGCAGGTGACTTTTGCCATTTTCCAGCTGGAAGGGGCGGCCCGCTCTTGGTGGAACATCGTTCGGCAAAAATGGGAGCGGGAGCAAACGCCCCGGACATGGGTAAATTTTATGAGAGAGTTTAATGCGAAATTTTTCCCTCCTCTAGTTCAGGAGAGGAAGGAAGACGAGTTCATCCGACTCCGCCAAGGGGCTCAATCGGTAGCGGAGTACGAGAGCCAATTCACTCGCTTGTCCAAATTTGCCCCTGAGTTGATTATGACGGAGCAACGGCGAATTAGGCGTTTTATCCAGGGCCTAAACGTGGAGATTCAGAAGGACCTCACAGTGGCTCAAATCAATGCTTTTAGCGAGGCCGTTGAGAAGGCCCAACGGGTAGAGAGTGCCCGGGTACAAGTACGGAACTTCCAGGCGAAAAAGTGGGGTTTTCCTGGAAATAGCTCGGGACAAGGGGATAAAGGTACCCCCTCCAAGTTTGGACGCGGAGATGGAGGTGGACGACAGTCAGGTTCCGGCAGAGGGGCTCAGTCTAGGGGTGGCCCAGCCGGGAGAGGCCAAGGCGAAAATTTCCAAAAAGGTACAGGTTCGGCGTCCTGCGGGCCTTGTGGGTACTGCGGAAAGCCGAATCATTTCGAAGATAATTGCTGGAAGAAGGGAGGCAAATGTCTGCGTTGCGGAAGGGCGGACCACCAGCTTGCTACCTGCCCACTCTTAAAGCAAGACGGAAAGGGAACTCAGACCGCGCCAAAGACCAATACGGGACCGGATAAGGGGAATGGGACGAAACCTAAGGTGCCAGCTCGCATATATTCATTAGAACCTCAACAGGTCCCAGATTCCTCAGAGGTCGTAGAAGTTACGATCCCTATTTTCCACCGTTTTGCCAAAGTTTTAATTGATCCTGGTGCCACTCATTCTTTCGTTAACCCTGATTTCATGTGTGGCATCGATATAAAACCTGCTAGTTTACCATACAACTTAGAAGTTAGTACACCTACGGGGAATCAACGTTTGGTTACTAGTACGGTTTATAGGGATTGTGAAGTGTGGGTAGGAGAGAAGAGATTGTTAGGGGATTTGATAAGTCTGGTCATTAAGGGGTATGATGTGATTTTGGGTATGGACTGGCTAGCCAAGTATAACGCCCAACTGGATTGTAAAACAAAAGTGGTAGAATTCCGCATTACTGGTGAGGCGACCTTAAGGTTGGATATAAGGGGTCGGTTAGCCTCATCTGCTTTGATTTCGGGCATTCGGGCCAGGAAATTGCTAAGTAGAGGGGCGCAAGGATTTTTGGCCTTTTTGATCAATACCCCTTCGGATAAAGTAAAGGTAGAGGATGTGCACATAATGAAGGAATTTCCGGACGTGTTTCCTGATGAGTTAGTAGCCTTACCTCCGGAAAGAGAGATTGAATTCAAAATAGACCTGCTACCGGGATCCTTACCTATCTCAAAAACACCATACCGAATGGCTCCTGCTGAGCTCAAGGAGCTAAAGTTACAATTACAGGACCTTCTGGAGCGGGGATTCATTCAAGAGAGTGGGTCTCCTTGGGGAGCTCGTGTACTTTTTGTGAAGAAAAAAGATGGTGGGTTGCGGATGTGTATCGATTATCGGGGCCTGAATAATATTACGGTGAAAAATAAGTACCCACTGCCCCACATAGATGAGTTGTTCGACCAGCTGCAAGGAGCAGTGGTCTTTTCAAAATTGGACATCCGACAAGGGTATTACCAATTATTAAACAGGAAGGAGTATATTCCGAAAACTGCCTTCAACTCGAGATATGGGCATTACGAGTTCGCAGTTATGCCCTTTGGATTAACCAATGCTCCTGCCGCCTTTATGGATTTAATGCATAGGATTTTTAAGCCCTACCTGGATCGATTTGTAGTGGTCTTCATCGATGACATTTTAGTTTATTCCAAGACGCGTGAAGAGCATGAGCAACACTTGAGGATTGTCTTACAAACCTTAAGAGATCATCAACTGTACGCCAAGTTCAGCAAGTGCAAATTTTGGCTGGAGAAAATTGCTTTCCTGGGGCACGTAATTTCTCAAGAGGGTATTTCAGTTGACCCGGCAAAAGTAGAGGCTGTAACTACTTGGAAGAGGCCAGAAAATCCCACCGAGGTCCGCAGCTTTCTAGGACTGGCTGGATATTATCGGCGTTTCATCAAGGACTTTTCCAAACTAGCCGGTCCTCTAACCGACTTGACAAAGAAACATGGTCGGTTCATTTGGAATGCTCGAAGTGAGACAAGTTTTCAAGAGTTAAAGAAGAGATTGACCATGGCTCCAGTTCTCGTCTTGGCAAATGGAGGTGACGGATTTGCCGTGTATACGGACGCGTCACGAGAAGGCTTGGGTTGTGTGTTAATGCAAAACCGAAATGTGATATCTTTTGCCTCGAGGAAGTTAAAACCTCATGAGCAGAATTACCCGACGCATGATCTGGAGCTAGCTGCCGTTGTTTTCGCTCTTAAAAAGTGGAGACACTACCTATATGGGGTAACCTTCGAGGTTTACTCCGATCACAAAAGCCTGAGGTACCTTTTCTCACAGAAGGAACTAAACATGAGGCAGTGACGATGGATGGAATTTCTGGAGGATTACGATTGTACTATCAACTACCATCCAGGAAAGGCGAACGTAGTAGCCGATGCTTTGAATCGCAAGGCGCAAGTAGCAGGATTAATGATTAAAGAGTGGAATTTGCTCGAGTCGGTTTGCGAGTGGAAACCCTGCCTTGGGAACCATAAGGTGATTTTTGGCAATATTAAAGTGACTTCCACCTTCTTGGAAAGGATTAAAGAAGCTCAAAAGGAAGATGCACTAGTGCAGAAATGGGGAGAGAAAGTGGGAAAATGAGAAACGACTGATTTCAATTGTGGTCCTGAGGGTATTTTAAAATACCGAAACCGAATAGTAGTGCCGAAGAATGAATCATTGAAAACGGAGATTCTAGAGGAAGCTCATCGATCCAAGTATACAATCCATCCGGGTAGTAGCAAGATGTATCAGGATCTGAAAGGAACCTATTGGTGGGACAATATGAAGAAGGAAATTGCGTTGTACGTGCAAAAATGTCTTGTTTGCCAACAGGTTAAAGCAGAGCATCAAAAACCGTCGGGCTTGTTACAACCCCTTGAGATACCCGAGTGGAAGTGGGAAAACATCACCATGGACTTCGTCTCAGGTTTGCCGCGAACGCAGCGAGGACACGATGCCGTTTGGGTGATCGTCGATCGATTAACCAAGTCGGCCCATTTCCTGCCGGTAAACATGAAGTATTCCATGGACTAGTTGGCCCAGCTGTACATGGACGAGATCGTAAGGCTACACGGCGTTCCAGTCAGTATCGTCTCCGATCGAGATCCACGTTTCGTATCTCGATTTTGGCAGAAATTCCAAGAGACACTAGGGACGAAACTCAACTTGAGCACCACCTATCACCCTCAGACGGATGGACAATCAGAACGAACAATCCAAACTCTCGAGGACATGCTACGGACTTGCATTCTGGATTTTGGAGGCAACTGGGGTCAACACATGACCTTAGTAGAGTTCGCGTACAACAATAGCTACCATTCGTCGATTCAAATGGCTCCATACGAGGCACTATATGGACGAAAATGCCGATCACCGATCTACTAGGACGAAGTTGGCGAGAAAAAGGCGCTAGATCCAGCAACTATTCCATGGATGGAAGAGGCTCGAGAAAAGGTGAAATTGATACGACAACGACTCCAAACTGCTCAAAGCCGACAAAAGAGTTACGCCGACAACCGAAGAAAAGACTTGGAGTTCGAAGTTGGAGACTGTGTTTTCCTCAAGGTTACACCGTTACGGAGTGTCACGGCGGGTAGAGGAAAGAAATTGCAACCGAGGTTCGTCGGACCTTACAAGATCCTGCAGAGGATAGGCGCGGTGGCATATAGACTAGAGCTGCCGTCAAGTCTCTCTAGAATTCACGACTGTAGACACCAAATTTTTGATTTTTTAACTTTATTGGTTTAATTAATTTAATTTATAGCTTTATTTGTTTTAATTTTAGGTTTTTTATTTTTTTATGTTTATTTTATTTTATTTTTATTATTTTGTCCTCGGGTCTCTTATTTTTGTTTGATTTAAGGTTAAAAGCATTTTTTCTACATACTAGATTTCAGGTAAAAGAAAAAAAGAAAAAAAAGAAAAGAAGAGAAAATCAACAAGCAGAAAAATCTTTTGGCATTTTATCTTTTATTCCCAATTTTGTTCATTTTATTTGATGTTATTTTCATTTTTATTAAGTTATTATAAATAAAAAAAAAGAGCAAGCTCACACGGGTGTGAGCCACACAGGATCCGAACCCTTGCCTTCATTTTTGCAAGCACAAGGTACAAAGCTGCGAAGAAAATTCCAGTTTCATTTATTCACTCCATTTTTCTCCTCCGTCTGATTCGTTCCAACAAAAGTCCCTAGCTTGATCCAAGGTTTGTCATAAATCATGAAGATCTAAGGTTGTAAAAATGTGCAAAAATGGAGTTTATTTGTGTGCCTTAGATTTTAGGTTTCGGGAGTAAGTTGCTGGTATAAAAGCTGTGGGAAAACAGCCGCAGCCAAGGAGGGAGGGGTGAGGAGTGACGGCTGAGAGTTGAGAGAATAAAACATATGACGGCTGAGGTTGGAGGAATGGAGAGAAAAATGAAGAGAGAGGGTGACGGCTAGAATCTGGGTTGGCGGCTTGAAGAAAGAAAAAACCTACGGGCAATGGGAGGAAAAGCTAAGCTAGTAATGGGCTGGTCGAGGAAGAAAAGGAAAACAGAAAGCAAGGGAAGTCTGTAAAGGTCGGCGACCAAAGGAAAAGAACGGAACCGAGAGCTGAGTTTTGGAGGAGAGAATCAGAGAATCTAAAAGGTAGGAGAGGGATTTGAATGACGGCTGGATGAAAAAAGAAACGAAGCAAAAGAGGGGAGAATGGGATGACGGCTAGGGAAAGCAAGGAGTGGCGGCTAGGTCTAGCGAGAGGGAATGTGTGTATGAGAGAAGAAAAGAAAAACCAGCAAAGGAGAATTGAGCGAGAGAGATACAGAACAAGAAAGCCGGGGAAGAAAGAAGGGAACTTTGGGCCGAGGAAAAAGAAACGATCGAGGGAGAGTCCGAGAGTAGAACGACGGCTGAGTTTGGAAGGGAAAAAACCAGAACCAGAAACATTTTTCTGCAAAAAAATTTCATCCGAACGGGCTGGTTTTCGGCACAGCTCGCGGCATGATTATCTCTTTTCTGATTGCTCAATTGGAGGAGATTTCAGTTTCTGCACACATTAGGTAGTTAATAGAAGAAGCTTTGTTCAGATTACTTTCACAAACAACGTTGGGAAGGCTCCCAAATTCAGCTCCAAAATCCACAGCTCGGTTCCACTGGTGCGGTTTCGAAACCGCAAAGGGACGACTGCAGCAGTTCGTTCACGGCGTTCTCCTGTCCGGATTTTGATCCACAAAGGCTCGGGCAGGTACTCTCCTAGATTGGTGTCTTAGTCCCTTTCCTTTTCGTTCTTTGTTGAATCGTCGTTTTGAATTTCTTGTTTGCTGTGGCTGTCTACGCTTTCTGTTTCCATTCATTTCTGGTTCCTCCATGCTAGCTTAATTTGCCAATCCTTTTGTTCGAAACTTGGGGTTGCATGGTCTTGTTTTGATTAGGATCATTTGTAGATCTGGATTTAGGGTTATGTGATGCTTGATTGAGTTTGTGATATGGGTAGCTTTTTGGTTTGGATGACTCATGCGGAGCTTGTCAAAGATAAACCCAAGAATCTGGTTGTTGCTTCTATGTTGCTCATTTGGTGTCTCGTTTGGTTTTAATGGTTTAGTGTTCATGATTGGATTGTGTTAAGCTTTGGGTGGTGTTAAGAGATGGTCTTTGCTGAACTTGTTTGAAGTCTTGTATAAAATCCGCATTTTGAAGGCTTAAAGTTGCAGACGCATGTCTTCGGTTACAGAAACTTTCATTGTGACATTTGCATGAAAGATTGCTGGAATTTACATTACCTCACTTTAAGTTGTTGACTTGTTGATTTCTGTGGTGGTCGTTAGTTCCATGTCGGTGGTTTTGATTGATTAGATGAGATGTTAGCTACTTTAGGATTGCATTCAAGAAACCCATTGCATTTGCAGCAAAAATGGTAGAAGCAAAAATGCAGCAGTTTTCACTTATTCGGTTGTTGAAGTTGAATAGAAATTGGTTGCAGAAAGCTAGCATTAGGAATGCTTCTTGTTTTGCAGAAAATGTTTCGTAATTCTGCATGAAGCTTTGCATGGCAAAGTTCCAAAACAATTGCACTTTAACCCCCCAAGTCTCCCCTTGTTCTACTATGACCCAACCAATTGAATGATTTCCTCAATTTGGTCCTTGGCAGTTCTAATTTTGCAACTTCATTGCTTGTTTGCTTTAATTAATTACCATATTTTGTTTAATTGCACTTAATTCGTGATTTTAAGAGCTTTATGACCAAGTGAGCTCGTGTTTTGCATATTTTCTTTAACGTTCTTAATTAAATTGGTACCCTGACCATTTTATTGTTTTGGAGGGTAAATTAGTAATTTCACTTCGTTAGGGCATCAACTCAAGGGAGGTATGACTTCTTTTATCTTTTTTGTCTCTCCCCTATGTGATCCAACGTGCTAAGTGAGAATTGCATGTCCACTTTGCTTGCTTTCCTTGCTTTTCCTTGATTCATTCCATTTACTTTTGCTTTTATTAAGTCATTCTTTTATTTATGGGGTATGTGTACACCTCTTGGCTTGTAATAGATAGGGCTCGGAGAGCATTTTTATTCATTTTTCCTCTTCCCCATTTGTTTTAGTTAGCAAATGTAATAGGTTCATTAGCTTGATTGCTTGCTTTTGTGGCTACGTGTTAAGTTGCTTTCTTAGGCTCTTGCATTTAGTCGAGCATGTTAAGTGTTATGTGCTACGTGTTTATAGGTGATTGGCATGTCTACTTGCTTTCTATAGTCATAGATGAATGTGATGGATGAATGCGTCACCGTGGCTAGTCCAACGCTGGCCATGGTCTTTCCCCTCGAGCTCTCGCAAGTCCAATGCTTGTGAGAGAATTTTAGAAAAGGGCTAGTCCAATGCTAGACCCCAATAGGCCGTCCCCTCTCGTTAGTACATACTTGCATGTTTCACTACATTTCATACATTTTTCTTAGTTTTCTAGCATTTGGCATGATCCTCCAATCCTTTCCCCTTCATTTTAGGTTTTTGCATCCTCATGCTAGTTATAGGGTACATTTGCTTGAGAGTCCCCTTTAGGTAAGGGAAACGAGCGAGTGTGGCTACAAAATAGCCTTAGCACGCTAGTTCTTCCTTCTAATCAAAGGGAAAATTAAAATCATGAAGATAGAAGTCATTCCCGTACCCGACTTGATGCATTCCTCTAGGATCATGCACCTCCATTTTACCATATCATTTTTTCATCTACATTTTCTCACTACTTATATTTTTTACTCCACATGCCATGTTCACACACTTTCTCTTCTTTCCCTATCACTTATTTATTTTCTACCTCACAAATTGCACCCAATTGTACTTAGATGCATTTACTACCATTATACCATATTTTGATCCACTTGCACACATACACCTTCATTTTCTCAATTGGCACACATGCACTTTTCTTACATTTGCACACATGCACTTTTCTTACATTTGCACACATGCACTTACATTTGTATTTTTGTTTTATTTTATTTTATTTTTGCATTCCTCTTACATTTTCACACTTGCACTCATATTTGGGTCTTCATTTGCATTACCCGTGACCTCTATGAGAGTTTTCCTTATTGGCCATCACAACTCGTGTGATTGGGACCAAAAAGCCTCATAAGAGACATTTTAGATTTAGGATTGCATTTTTTTTTATATCCATTAGTCACATCCAACATGCAACACATATTTGGGGTAGAAGAATTAAGAAAAGAAGGGCTAAGTCACGCAACTAGCTTTGGCTAGGGTAAGGGAGTGCCTTAGGCTTTGCCTTTGCCTTCTCCCTTATCAAATGTGACCCCCGATCCCTTTCTTTGGTTACGTAGACCTAAGAGTTCTTTAAAAAGGGTTTGTTTACTTTTCTTTCCAAAAAATCACTTTTTGGGTGACTTGGTACACCCTAACTCTATACCAAGTGGCGACTCCATTTTCCATTCAAAAACCCTTTTTGAACTTTGTTTGGCCAAACCGTCGCATTTCACAATCCCACGGCCTTTTATTTTCATTTTCACACACGTTCACATACATATCCCACACACTACTTTCACATACTCAAAAAATGGGGCGCGACAGTTGGCGACTCCACTGGGGACTTCCTAAGTGGGTCCAAGCATTTGATTTAGCTATTCTTTTCCTTTTTTCTACTCTTTTTATGCATAGCATTTGTGTATAACAGCCCCCACTTTCGCCTAAAGGCGAACCAAAGGGGTGAGGCGGACTGCCCTGCCCCAGCTCTCGCCAGGACATCACGATGCAGACTAGAACTATCTATAGCGATCCGGAACTTACGAACGAGCGTAAATGAGTCAAAATGGTAAAATAACCCAAAATTTTAAAACAATGAAATCCGAAGTCTGCCATGAATAGTGACCGACCCGTCAGAACCCAACCGAAATAGCCAACAAACATTCACATCTGAACTTTAGCGTTTACAAATCAAAATAACATACAAAAGTTTTCAAAAGTTAATATATACACACGGTTTGCCAAATCAAAAGAGAAAACGCCCCAAAAGTACACTTAGGGTTTTAATACATGAGCTATACAAAAGATATGTTCAACTAGCTCAATTTGGCAGCCATTTGTCAAATCCAGACCAAAAGGGTTTATTTTCCTGTAATGAAAACAAAAGGAAACAGAGACGGGGTGAGCTTGCGCTGCAATGAGGTACCAACAGATAGCATTAAATTCATGGCATTTGCAAGCGTTTAGCAAATCAAAATCAAGTTAAGCATGCCAGAATGTAAAGCAAAGGAGCAATGATTCGAAATCAGAAAGGAGTACGGGTGGCTCTCAGGAGCCAAATTTTCGCAGCGCAATAACTTGATCCAAAACCGGTTGAAGCTCTCGCGTCAAGCAGTATGATTGAACCAATGCGTCGCGTGAGACCCTCTTAATCACCGAATTCCGTCCGACCAAAACCCCTTTACGGCGCGCCGCGCTCACCTCAACGAACAAGAAATGGTTAATATGCGAGTATACCCGGATCAGGGTCGCTCAGATAACCAAAATCCCCGAACAGTCTACTGTGGTTCGTTATCTAATTGTGCAGGCCCTTGCCGGCCCGACTCGAATAACTTAGCCACAGGATTGAGCTCATAGGTCATAGAAATCCGAACAGATGCAGACACAGATAACAGATTCAAATTTTGCATAGTAAATTGGCATATGAACAGACTAGAGAACGAGTGTGATAAAGTACACCCTCGTCTCGAACAAATAAACAGATTGCAGAGCAGAAATCAAGTTAAACAGCAATGGAGGGGAGTGGTACACTCACCGGCTCAACTTCAAAAGTTTTCACTTCGGATTGGCCTTAATCGCCAAGAAACCCTAAAATAACCAAAATAAACCAATTGAAGGTTTTACTTCCAGAATCGAGTAAACAGAATGCACATGTGAGGCTCGACTACACGTCGTACGCCTTGCCAAATAAATACTAGTGCAAGAATGCAAAAACACGATTCCCTTGGAAACGAAAAGGTAGCATGAAGACCTAGGCGCAAACAACCCAAAAGCCCTTTCATTTCTACCAAAAGGCAAATCAAACTTAAAAGAACCAAACGGCCTAGAAATTCGGGCAGCATGCCCTTTGTGTTTACCAAATTTTCCAGCCATAAGGCTTCATTATTTTTCTTCAATCACAACTCAACAACACACATATAAGCATTTCATGTCAAGAGCCGTTCCATAGGCTCACAATATCATAAAACAAGAAACCATACCGAGCCATAAACAACACCAATTCACAACCCCAATAGGGTTTTATAAACATATACAAGCATGAAAGCAAACCAGAAATTAAGAAAGGGATTTAACCTAAGCCTTGATAAGAAAACCGGATTTGACCTCATAATGCGGTAA
>NW_020863166.1:0-12814 GCF_003713205.1 Coffea eugenioides
ATTGTGGACTTTGACAATTTTTCCACAGCTCACAATTGTGGATTTTGGTGGCAGAAATATTCATCCCACATCGATAGGTTCATGAATTGGTGAAGGATTTGAGAGCTATAAATAAGCTCTCAATCCTTCCAATTGAATTGTACCAAGATCAACAAAGAATTACCCATAAGGATTTTGTAATTCTTTGTATTCTTTCTTCTCTCCTAAATTATAAAAGCAGGTCGCTTGAGTGGTGCTCGGAGAGTAGGCAAAATTGGCCGAACTCCGTTATCAATTTTTCGGGTGCGTTCTTTCCTTATCTCTTTTATTTGTTCCGCATTTATTTATTAGTTTTTTTTCTATTGTAGTATAGTATTCAATATATTTGTATATATTTGTCGGGTATATTTGTAGTGTTTTATACGGTTCATTTGGGTGTATTTTTCTTATTCGTGTGTACGTATTATTTATGTATACACGGGTATAGTTGTGATAATACACCGTGCACGTAAGTTCTGTCTAGGAGACTGGGTTTTAAGTGGGACCGCTTGTGACCCCTCCAGCCTTTCTTGGAAATTTATTTGGAATGATAATTCTGGAAAAGGAGATTGTTTCGACGATCTTTTCTGGGAATTACTGAATCGGTTTAATCACTAGTTATATTTTTGAGTGGGAAATTACCCGATTTCCCCAACAAGTGGTATCAGAACCGAAGGTTCGTCCTTTGGCTTGTTTGTAGTTTGTGTGATATATCGATGGGAATGTGAAGTCACCTAGGATTTTGGACGTCTGTTATGGCATCAACAAATTCTAGCCCAAAAAACAAGCAGAATATAATCGTCAAAGAATTATATCTGGGGCATCGGCTTCCTCGTCCAGATGGTCGAGAATTCCAATGTCAAGTTTGAAGGTGGCGGTGGAGACATTTGACGGTACTTTCTCAAGTAGAAAAACACCGCAGCAGAATGGGATGTCAGAGCGTATGAACAAGACACTAGTGGAGAAAGTACGTTGCATGCTGTCTAATGCTGGGTTAGGCAGAAAGTTTTGGGCTGAGGCTGTGACATACGCTCAACATCTCGTCAATCGCTTACCATCTTGAGAAAGTACCGTCAAATGTCTCAACCGCCACCTTCAAACTTGATATTGGAATTCTCGACCATCTGGACGAGGAAGCCGACGCCCCAGATATAATTCTTGACGTGGAATTGTCAGATGCCATTACAGACTCAAATGATAGTATTCAATATAACAAATTACAAACAAGTCAAAGGACGAACCTTCGGCTCTGATACCACTTGTTGGGGAAATCGGGTAATTTTCCACTCAAAAATACAACTAGTGATTAAACCGATTCAGTAATTCCCAGGAAAGATCGTCGAAACAATCTCCTTAGACAAAATTACCATTCCAAGTAAATTCCCAGGAAAGGCTGGAGGGGTCACAAGCGGTCCCACTTAAAACCCAGTCTCCTAGACAGAACTTACGTGCACGGTGTATTATCACAACTATACCCGTGTATACATAAATAATACGTACACACGAATAAGAAAAATACACCCAAATGAACCGTATAAAACACTACAAATATACCCGACAAATATAGACAGATATATTGAATACTATACTACAATAGAAAAGAAACTAATAAATAAATACGGAACAAATAAAAGAGATAATGAAAAAACGCACCCGAAAAATTGATAACGGAGTTCGGCCAATTTTGCCTACTCTCCGAGCACCACTCAAGTAGCCTACTTTTTTAATTTAGGAGAGAAGAAAGAATACAAAGAATTACAAAATCCTTATGGGTAATTCTTTGTTGTTCTTGGTACCATTCAATTGGAAGGATTGAGAGATTATTTATAGCTCTCAAATCCTTCACCAATTCATGAACCTATCGATGTGGGATGAATATTTCTGCCACCAAAATCCACAATTGTGAGCTGTGAAAAAATTGTCAAAGTCCACAATTGTGGCTTTGATTCAACAAATATATTTGTCGGGTATATTTGTAGTGTTTTATACGATTCATTTGGGTGTATTTTTCTTATTTGTGTGTACGTATTATTTATGTATACACGGGTATAGTTGTGATAATACACCGTACACGTAACTTCTGTCTAGGAGACTGGATTTTAAGTGGGACCGCTTGTGACCCCAAAATCGGTTTAATCAGAGCATTGGGGTTTTTCCTTGCTCTCCTCTTCTCTGAAAATTCCAGCCATTCTTTCAATAGCCCACACTGCTGAAATTTCTTCTCTAAAACACTAATCACATCACAATATGTCAACCAAACCTGATGTTGAATCTCCTAACAGCAAGAATCTCTCCACTCTAACCATACAAGATGCTTTTTCTTCCATCCACATTAAATTGGATGGCACTAATTATCGAGTTTGGTCCAAGATTTTGGAGATGCATATTGCTGGAAGAAAAAAAAAGGGCTATATTAATGGAAAAAAAGCTGCACCAGCAGTATATGATTCAAGTTATGATGAATGGGAAGCTGAAGATTCTCTTGTCAAATCTTGGCTCATTAATTCAATGAGTGATAATCTGATATCTCACTTTGTACAATGCGGCACATCAAAGGAAGTTTGGGATGCTGTAAAAAGAAGTTACCTTGATGTATCAGATTCCTCTGAAGTTTATGAGCTAATGAAGAAGACTTTTCATTTACAACAAGATGGTCGGCCTCTAGCAGAATATTACAACGAATTAAACTCAACCTTTATGGAGCTCGATTATCGACGGCCCAATGACATGACATGTGCTGCTGATATGAAAAAATATAGAAATCGTATTGCCGAAGATCGAGTTTATATTTTTCTTGCTGGGCTTGATAATAAGTTAGATCAAGTTCGCAGCCGTGTTCTAGGTACTTCTCCTTTACCAAGATTAGAAGAAGTCTACTTCATGGTTCGTCGAGAACTACAAAGACAAGTTGCCATGAGAGCAGCATCACACTTTGAGGCTTCAACTCTAACTGTTCAAAAGAGCACTCCTATTACCATTAATGGAAATTCTACAGCCTCTCAGTCTCGATTTTGCACCTACTGCAATAAGAATACACATACAATTGATGTTTGTTGGAAGAAGCATGGCTATCCAGAATGGTATAAACTTAAGCAAGTTGAGAGGAAAAATAAAAAATTTGCTCATAATACTGTTGCTCAAAATGTTGCTATAGACACTACTCCATCTTCTGCTTCTCATGTGTCTCGGGCATCTTCTCAAGAAGGTATTTTTGGTTTGTCCGTTATTTCTGCTCATCCTAGCACTTGGATTATTGATTCAGGGGCTACTGATCACATGACTAGTAACTCTTCTATCATTGACTCTCTTACATCTCCACCTGTGAAGTCTGTACAGGTTGCTAATGGAAATTTTACGCCAATCATAGGCGCTGGAAATGTGTCTCTTTCACCAAAGTTTTCTATGTCCTCTGTTTTACTTGCACCTAAACTCTCAAATAATCTCCTCTCCATTAGTAAAATAACAAAGCATCTTAACTGTTCTGTCATTTTTCACTCTACTCATTGTGTTTTTCAGGACAATCTTACGAAGATGACGATTGGCATTGGTAAGGAGAGGGATGGTTTATATTATTGGGAAGACAATCGAGGCATAACAATATCTACTCGAGGTTTTCAAACAAAAAGTGGGACATTAGACATAGAAAGAATAATCCTTTGGCATCGTCGACTAGGACATCCATCTTTTTCTTATCTAGAGCATATGTTTCCTAAGTTATTTTCCAATATTTCAACTTCTAGCTTAAGATGTGAACAATGTGTTTATGCAAAAAACCATCGTGTTCCTTTCAAAGTTAGTTTTAATAAAAGTGTCACTCCTTTTTCATGTGTTTATACTGATGTGTGGGGTCCTTTCTCAACTACTTCTACTTCAGGACATAAATATTTTGTATCTTTTATTGATGACTGTACTAGAGTCAGTTGGGTATATTTGATGAAATCTAAGAGTGATGTTTGTCATATTATTCCTCAGTTTTATAACATGATTCTTACTCAATTCAACACTAAAATTAAGGTTTTTCATTCTGATAATGGTCGTGAATTTGTGAATCGATCTCTTGCAGATTTTATGATACAACATGGCATTCTTCATCAAACCACTTGTGTTTACACACCCCAGCAGAATGGCACAGCAGAACGGAAAAATCGTCACTTTCTTGAAGTAGCACGAGCCTTACGTTTTACTATGCATGTTCCAAAACATTTTTGGGTTGAAGCTATTATGGCTGCTGTTTTCCTCATTAATCGAATGCCTGCTAAGGTTATTGATTTCCAAACCCCTTTGAGAATGTTATCTAAATTTAATTCTATTCCTTCTACTCTTAATATTTGTCCAAAGGTTTTTGGTTGTGTATGCTATGTTCATGTTCATTCTCATCATAGAGATAAACTTGATCCTTGTGCTATCAAATGTGTTTTCCTTGGCTATTCTAATTCACAAAAGGGATATAAATATTTTCATCCTCCTACAAGAACCTACTATGTGTCTATGGATGTTCAATTTTGTGAAAATGAGTCTTATTTTTCTGGACATATGTCTGCGGTTCCTCTTCAGGGGGAGATTAAAAGTAGAGAAGAGGAAGAACAATGGCTAGGAGAAAAAAGGATTCGGATCTCAGGTATAGAGAATGCAAAGGAAAACGGGGAATCCTTAGTTTTAGATGATGGTCAGGAAAATAAAATTGAAACTAATAGTGAGAGACCCGCTCATCTCTTTGAGAAAGGATATTCTAGGAGAACAAAAGATACCACTGTTATGCCTCCTGATTCTTGTACCTCCCTTGTTGATACTACCATGCTATCGAATGAATCTTCCAAGATTGACACTAAGGTATGTACTTCTTCTGAAAGTCTCGACTCATATCCTAATATTGATCAGAATAGAAGATATCCTCTTCGTGAACGAAAAGAACATGATAGACTTGGTTTTTCAAAAGCTTCCAATGTTTCTTATCCAATTTCTGATTTTATATCCTATCTCCGTTTGTCTAAGGCTAACTTGACATTTGCTCTTCAGTTGTCTTCTGTATATGTTCCTAGTCATTTTCAGGAAGCCCTTGATGATCCTAAGTGGAAAAATGCAATGGTAGAAGAAATGATGGCTCTCCAAAAGAATTCTACTTGGGAAATGGTTGAGTTACCAATGGGAAAGAAGACCGTAGGGTGTAAATGGGTATTCAATGTCAAACACAAGTCTGATGGGGCAGTTGAAAGATACAAAGCTAGACTGGTTGCAAAAGGCTACACTCAAACCTATGGTATTGACTATCAAGAGACATTTGCACCGGTTGCCAAAATGAACACTGTTCGAGTTATATTGTCACTTGCAGTTAATTTAGACTGGCCTCTACGACAATTTGATGTGAAGAATGCCTTTCTTTATGGTGAGTTGACTGAGGAAGTTTTCATGGATCCTCCTCAAGGGTTTACACTAGAAGAAGGAAAGGTATGCAGACTGAAAAAGGCATTGTATGGATTAAAACAATCACCAAGGGCATGGTTTGGAAGATTGAGTCATGCCATGGAGGAGTATGGATTCAAGCAAGCTTCAGCAGATCACACGCTGTTCTATAAACGTAACTACAATGATATTACCGTGCTTCTTGTCTATGTTGATGATATGATTGTAACAGGTAATAACAAAGAAGAAATAGAGAACCTTCGAAACTACTTGGCCAAAGAATTTGAGATTAAAGATTTGGGGACTCTTAAATATTTTCTTGGCATTGAAGTATCACGGTCTAAGCAAGGACTCTTCCTTTCCCAAAGGAAGTATACATTGGAACTCCTAGCTGAAACTGGTATGTCTGCGTG
The DNA here is from genome assembly GCF_003713205.1 of Coffea eugenioides. Lineage (NCBI taxonomy): Eukaryota > Viridiplantae > Streptophyta > Magnoliopsida > Gentianales > Rubiaceae > Coffea > Coffea eugenioides. The sequence continues at coordinate 5,832 of NW_020863166.1, forward strand.
TGAGCCGATAGATACTCCGATTGAAGTGAATCATGGCCTAGCCTTCTTTTCTGATCAGATTCCAACAAACAAGGAAAGATATCAAAGGATTGTGGGTAGACTAATCTATTTAACTTATACCAGGCCAGATTTAGCATATGCAGTCAGTGTTATTAGCCAGTTTATGCACAATCCAAGTGATCAACACATGAATGCTGTTAATCGAATCTTGGCTTACTTGAAATCAGCTCCAGGAAAATGTGTCTTATTCTCCAAACACGAACATTTTGATGTTGTTGGATATACAGACTCTGATTTTACTGGTAGCAAGTTAGATAGAAAATCAACTTCTGGATATTTGGCTTTTGTTGGAGGCAACTTGGTGTCTTGGAAAAGTAAAAAATAGAACGTGGTTTCATTATCTAGTGCAGAGGCTGAATATCGAGCTATGCATCATGCTATCACAGAACTCTCTTGGCTGAAAATTCTCTTAAAGGAGATTGGGTTTGGTCCAAAAGGTCCTATGGTATTATTTTGTGATAATATGGCAGCCATTAAGATTGCAAATAATCCTGTTCAACATGATCGGACAAAGCATGTTGAAATTGATAGGAACTACATCAAAGATAATCTTGATTCCGGGACAATTGAAATTCCCTATACTAGAAGTTCAGATCAGTTGATATTATGACTCATGCTGTTACTAGTAACTTATTCAATGCATCTCTATCCAAGTTGGGCATTTGTGATATCTATGCCCCAACTTGAGGGGGAGAGTTGGTAGGAATTAGCTATGTAATTAGTCTAAGATAGCTGCTGTAATTAGTCTAAGAATACAGCTGTATATAGTCTGTAATTACAGACTATATACAGCTGTACATGGCTGACCATTTAACCTAGTTACTTGTATAAATAGATCAATGAAATATATGAAATATAGACATTGGGGTTTAATCAGAGCATTGGGGTTTGTGAGCTGATAATAGTCGTGAATTTGTGAATCGATCTCTTGCTGATTTTATGATACAACATGGCATTCTTCATCAAACCACTTGTGTTTACACACCCCAGCAGAACGGAAAAATCGTCACTTTCTTGAAGTAGCACGAGCCTTATGTTTTACTATGCATGTTCCAAAACATTTTTGGGCTGAACCTATTATGGCTGCTGTTTTTCTCATTAATCGAATGCCTGCTAAGGTTATTGATTTCCAAACCCCTTTGAGAATGTTATCTAAATTTCATTCTATTCCTTCTGCTCTTAATATTTGTCCAAAGATTTTTAGTTGTGTATGCTATGTTCATGTTCATTCTCATCATAGAGATAAACTTGATCCTCGTGCTATCAAATGTGTTTTCCTTGGCTATTCTAATTCACAAAAGGGATATAAATGTTTTCATCCTCCTACAAGAACCTACTATGTGTCTATGGATGTTCAATTTTGTGAAAATGAGTCTTATTTTTCTGGACATATGTCTGCGGTTTCTCTTCAGGGGGAGATTAGACATCAGGTTTGGTTGACATATTGTGATGTGATTAGTGTTTTAGAGAAGAAATTTCAGCAGTGTGGGCTATTGAAAGAATGGCTGGAATTTTCAGAAAAGAGGAGAGCAAGGAAAAACCCCAATGCTCTGATACCAAGTTATTAATTATGCTAAAAAGTCTATATTCCATATATTTCATTGATCTATTTATACAAGTAACTAGGTTAAATGGTCAGCCATGTACAGCTGTATATAGTCTGTAATTACAGACTATATATAGCTGTATTCTTAGACTAATTACAGCAGCTATCTTAGACTAATTACATAGCTGTATTCTTAGACTAATTACATAGCTAATTCCTACCAACTCTTAGTATAAGTATTAATTAAATCCATGACAGCAACTTTGAGCTATATTTGTAAAAGCCATACGTTGGATTTATAAGCAGTAGTGAAGCATAACCTTGATGGAACTATCAGAAACAGAAATTGCCTTGTAATTTGACTTCTTTAAGCACTGAAGATCAGTTGTGCAAGTTGTCTTCTAGAACAACATTTAGTATTCAAGAATTCTGTGTTGTAATTGGTAGCTACAACTGTGTATGGTCTGGACAATTTTTTATGCGGACAATACCTGCTTTCAGATAAAGTTTTCCTTTTTCTTTTATATTTTTCTATTCTAATTAGTACTTGGAGGAAAGTTATTTTTCTTTCCTAGCTACACTTTAATGGGGGCGGATTTCAATAGCTTTCCCTAGCTATTTAAAAAATGTTAGTTTTCTGTTTGTAGGTAAGAAAAGGAGAGAGGAGAGGATAGGCATTGAAGAAAAATTTTGGCATCCTCTCTTGTTTGAGGTTTAAAAGGCAAAAAGGACAATTCAAATGGCTAATAGTCTTTACATTCCACAAAGATGACAAATAATTGATAAAACTGAAAATTCGTGGACAAAAGAGTCAAAGTGTGTGCTTTTTCCCAAGAACCACAAAAAAGAATTTTTTCCCCTAAGAACCACAAACTTAAAAATACAAAAGTTTGTATGATGATGAATTTTAGGAATTTTTTTTAAGAGTTCTAGGACACTTGTCCTTATTCAAATAAAGGCTTTCAGTTGTTTCGAATTGTTTACTTTAGGCCATGCTATGGTTCCTTGTTACTTGTATTTTTTTTCCATTTTACACCTTGTGCAAAGAGATAGAAAAGGCGTATGAAGTATTAACTTCATTGTTGACATTTTAGCATCTTGTGCCAGTAAAAGATTCCTACCACCTTGTGGACTTTGGTTATTTTGTATTGTTTTGTTGTTTCCTGTTGGAGATGGGGTGTAAACGTTTTGTAGTCAGCAGACTCCATTGCAAAAATCTTTCCTTTCTTCTTGTTTCTGCAAATTGCCCATTAATGCTTTCTGTATGGTAGCCATTACTAGCAAGCTAATAGTATTATACTAGTGGAATCTTGAACATAAAAGAAATGACAAGTTCAACAGTTGATTTGCACTCTGATGGGTAAATTATCTTGTTCTCCAAGTACTTTTCTGATGATAATATCCTGTAAAAGGAGAATATAATCTCTTCCATGGCTGACTAGGGAATTTTTTTTTTTTGAATCATGAGTTGCACCATGCCAGCTGTGTTTTGACATATCCAACATCTTGTATTTGCTATCAGCTCTAATACTTGACAGGGTTATCTGAAATTTTCTACCTCAGTGTTTGACTTAAGACATCCATTTGATAATTATTGATTTACAAGTTACAACTTAGCATTCTTATTTGGACTGGACTGGCAGGGAAAGCTCCATCATATATACCAGCTGAAATGATAAAAGCTTCTCACTTCTGCAAATATACTTGATGGCATTCGTCTATTATTATATATTTAGACATTTGCCTGTTGCGCTTATCTTGATAAGTTTATGGCCTTGAATCTGTTTTTAAGCTCTTCACTTGTGTACTGTTGGGAAACTAGTTTAACTTGTAGTGTAAGCAATTTAACCTGTGCTTTTGAGCTCTTTATTCACCTAATATTGCTTCTTCCTTCTGGCTGTTAGCATTGTTTCCTACAGCATAGCATTGAAACTGAGGTATAGATAGTTATTGGATAATGGCTGACCCAATCATCCACTATTAATTTATTTTGTTAAAGGCTTTGATGTACAATTGTACAATGTTGTTGTTCTCATATGAGAGTTTGTGTACATGATTAAAATATTTATGGCACTTTAAATGTGGTATGAATATGCACTAATTATATCGTGGGCTTTTTAATAAGTCAGGTTTTGAAAAAAAATAAGTAAAAAAATTTACTACTTAGGTATTTTTTTTTCAATGGAATTCCACATCTTTAAAGGGAAAGAAGAAAGGCAAGCACTTGAACTGAATTAGCAACATTAGGTATTTACTATCCAATCTCATAGCCAATAAGGTGAAAGGAATTTAATAAACTCAGCAACATCTAGTTTAAGCTCTGTGATTGTTTTAGGTCCATCCTGCTAGTAGTTTGACTGACTCCCCATTCTCCTACTAGATAATTTTCAAGTGGTGTATGTCTTTTTCGCAAGACCTGTGCTGCCTTTTGTGTGCAACCATTTGCAATCTGTATATTTTACCTTTTAACGCTTACTATGAATGTAAATAGAAGACATTCCAGAAGTTTGTACTGTTTTAACTTCTAAGATCCAGTTACTTGAGAATATGGAGTTTTAGATTGGTACTGATTATGGGAGCAAATACTTTAGAAAGGTTATTGATTTGTTGAGAGGAGGAGATTTATGGACCCATCAAGCAGAACTGACTTGCAGAATGCATGAGCCTGGTAACAAATTTGACTTGCACAACTTTTAACTTGAAGAACTCAAGAAATAACTGCTGAAACTGAGACAGGGCCAATATCATTTTATATGCTCCTTCATATCATCACGAGAGAAGTGAAAACCCAACATTTCACAACTTAATTTACTTTTCTTTACACCTAAATTTGCAGCCAAAAATTGTATTTAAAGAACTAGTAATATTTTTGGACGAGTTGCACATGTATCGAGTGTGTCTCGATAGCTAGTCTATATATAAAGTGTGAGTAGGGTTTGGTGTTAAAAGAATATGTCATTTTTTGAATTGCCAATTTTACCCATATCAAGGGCAAAATGGTCACAATATAGTTACAATTAAAAACATAAAACCACGTTGTCCTCTTTTTCCACTCAATTTGTGTTCAGTAATCTTTCAAGTTATAGGAATAATATCAGAAATTACTGTTTTCATCTCTCTACTACTATCTTTCATATCTGCCATTATAATTCACACAAGAAAGAATTAAAAGTGATTCAATAGGGTGACGTCAAAAAGCTAATTGATAACAAAGCCTAAAATTCTGATACCATGAAAACTAAGAAGAAAGGGAGAGAAAATATTCTTCTTCATATTCCTTTGGACTACACAGTGTACAAATATATACACAAGTATAACCTAATTTAGATCCTAAAATCATACTAATCTAAATCAATTTATTACCTAATTAATATCTGATACTATAATCAAAGCAAATCTAATCTAATCTTTACTAATATCTACAATATCAAATCTTTCTATAATATCATATCACATATCTTCAACACTTACATTCTCCTCTTTCGCAATTGTGAGAGTTCCAAGAGTCCCAAGGAGGTGAGATTCTTCTTTAAATTTGGCACGTACCGAACATCCTTCAATATTCTAGTGGATCCATCATGATTACGCAGCTTGATTGAACATATCCCACCTGTTTTACATGGATTGTCATTTTCCATGTACACAACTCCACCATCAAGTTCTTCAAATTCAAAGAATCACTCCCGCATGGGAGACATATTGTGGTATCAGAGCCGAAGGTTCGTCCTTTGGTTTGTTTGTAGTTTGTTATATTGAATACTATCATTTGAGTCTGTAATGGCATCTGACAATTTCACGTCAAGAATTACATCCGAGGCATCGGTTTCCTCGTCTACATGGCCGAGGACTCCAATGTCAAGTTCGAAACTAGCGGTGGAGATATTTGACGGTACTGGCCATTTCGGCATGTGACAAGGGGAAGTCTTAGACTCCCTTTTCCAACAGGGTCTTGACATTGCCATTGAAGAAAAGAAATCAGATGACATAGAAGAGAAGGAGTGGAGTAATATAAATTGGTTCGCATGCGGAACTATTCGATCGTGTTTGTCCAGAGAGCAAAAATAGGCTTTCAAGAACGAGACTTCTGCATGGAAATTGTGGAGGGCATTGGAGGAGAAATTTCTGAAGAAGAGTGGTCCGAATAAACTCCTAATGAAGAAAAGATTGTTCCGATTTGATTACCAACCAGGTACTACTATGAATGAACACATCACTGTTTAATCAGTTAGTAGCAGACCTGTTAAATTTAGATGTAAAATTTGAAAATGAAGATTTGGCTTTGATGTTGTTATCATCCCTTCCTGATGAATTTGAACATTTGGAAACTACGTTACTTCATGGAAAGGAGAATGTGTCTTTAGATGCTGTATGTTCTGTTTTGTATAGTCATGAATTGAGAAAGCAGGATAAAATAAAAAAGAAAATAGCTACAGCGTGATGCATTTAGCCACCATTCATTCCACATCTCGCTTCATCCTTAGCCAATGGAAGTGCTCTTGAAGGTAGCTAAGGTTTTAGCCACGCCAAAGTGTCCCATCAAGCCACCTCCGTGTGCTTCCTTAACAAGTAAAGAGTGAATAGAGCAGTTAGGTATACACAGTTGATTGAAGTAGAAAAGAAATCCATCAAGGATGTAGAATTTACCTTGAGTTGTTGAACCACAAGAGTCATAAATACCTGAGAAATCTGGGTCATTGGTGTATAACTCTTTAACTAATTCAAATCCTAACAACCTTGCATCAAGTTGAGTGAGCAAAGAGTACCGGCGTGATAATGCATCAGCAACAACATTAGTTTTCGCCACTTTGTACTTAATCACATAAGGGAAGATTTCAATAAATGCAATCCACCTAACATGACGCTTATTCAACTTGTGTTGTGACTTAATGTGTTTAAGCGACTCATGGTCAGTGTGTATGACAAATTCCCTTGGTCTCAAGTAATGTTACCAAGTTTCTAAAGCACGGATTAAGAAGTACAACTCCTTATCATAAGTGAAATAGTTCAAAACTGTCCCATTGAGTTTTTCACTAAAGTATGCAATTGGTTTGCCCTATTGCATTAGAACAGCTCCAATACCCACCCCAAATGCATCACACTCTATTTTAAACATTTTGTCAAAGCATGGCAATGCAAGTAGTGGTGCGTGTGTGAGTTGATGTTTAAGTATTTGAAAAGCACGTTCTTGAGCATCACCCCACACAAATGGCTCATTTTTCTTAATTACAGCAATTACAGGTGCAGCAATAGTAGTAAAATCTTTAACAAATTGTCTATAAAAACTAGCAAGACCATGGAAGCTGCATACCCCACCCACCGTGCTTGGAGTAGGTCATTCTCGAATTGCTTTAACCTTCTCCTTATCCACTTTGATTCC
>NW_020863167.1:0-17319 GCF_003713205.1 Coffea eugenioides
TTTTTGGGTTCTCACACAAACACAGCTTCATGGAGTTGGAAGAGTATTTACAGTGCAAAAACATTGCTACTGACTGGACTATGGAAAAGAATTGGTGATGGAAAATCAGTGAGTATATGGAGAGATAAGTGGATTTCTGGTTCAGACCAAGGCCAGGTGAGCATATCAAAACCTGAGGACTGCCAGCTAGAAATGGCTGAGTGAGCTGATAGAAGAGGGGAAATGGAATACTGATCTCCTCCAGAAGTGGTTTTGTGACAAGGATGCTGAGATGATAAAAGGCATCCCCACGAGTATTGGGAGGAGACAGGACAAGTTGATATGGTGTTTCTCCAAGTCTGGAACATACACAGCAAAGACGGGGTATACAATAGCTAGACAGGCAGAAGGAAAACAATGCAGGAAGAAAGGACAAGATACAGAGTCTAGCTGGGAAATAAGAAAACATAGTATGTGGAAGAAATTGTGGCACCTGAATGTAAAGGCAAACTGAAACATTTTATGTGGAAATGCTTACAAAACTGCTTACCTACAAACGAGATTATGTACAAAAGGCTGGGGAAAGGAAAGGGAAGGTGTATTTGCTGTGGGGAAGAGGTGGAAACAATCGAACACTTGCTCTTTTTTTGTGAAAATGCAACAGAGGTATGGCGCATGGCTCCAGTAAGGTGGGATGGACTAAAGGAGGAACAACATAACTTATGGCTATGGTGGGAGAAAGCTATGCAATCACTCTCGATGGAACAAGGTCAGGATAGAGTTAATCTCACCATTAACATATTTTGGCACATCTGGAAAGCCAGAAACAAGAGAATTTTTGATAGTGCTAATTAGGAACCACACAAAACTGTACAAAAAGCACAAGAGGAGTGGTTGGAGTTTGAGCAAGCAAGGGAATCAGACCAGGACAGCAGCACAACCCAGAATATGAGTGGACAACAAGCAAGAAATGAGCAATTAAAGAAAGATGTGGTATGTTTGTATACGGATGCAGCCATCTCTGCAAAAAGGATCAGGACCGGACAAGGGATCATTGCAAGAAATTGGAAAGAAAAGATAATGAGAGCCAAAGGAATTGTACATCAGAGGAAGGGAACAGCGAGCACTGAAGAGGCATTCGCAGTACGAAATGCTCTACTGATGGCCAAGCAAGCTGGATGGAAGAAAATTATTGTACATTCAGACTACAAATCAGTGGTTGAGCAAATTAACAGATGCAGTGACTATGAGTACAACATTGCAACTATTCTAGAGGATGTACAGGATCTTAGAACAGACTTTGACAGGTGCTCTTTTGTGTTTATTTCTAGAGCATCAAATGAAATTAGTCATGCACTAGCTCATTTTGCAGTTAAACTGGTGCATAGCATTGAATCGGAAAATGACTTCCCAATATGGCTGATTGAGTTAGGGATGAAAGAAATGAGGGTAGTATCCCCTTTTTGTAACTAATACTTGTATTATCAAGTGTTAATATTAATGAATTCTGTTGTCGTTTGTTGGAAAAAAATACACACTAGTTCACGCTTAGTTGCTCTGGACTTGCACTCCTGCAAGGAAATCAAACTAAAGAAATGAGCTGAAAGCCTAGTGAAGTTCCCAAACAAGCATTCCAACAATAAATCACAGATATATTACATTTAACACTTCACACACTTTGCACAGTAATAAGCAGTCATTCAAGAAGCAAACATTCAATCACTGAAAGGATACATGCTCATTAGGAGCCATTCATTTAGTCATTCAATCATTTAGTCACCTTTCATTTCTCCTTATACCTCCGACATTTGAAAACATTTGAAAATGAAAACTCCTTCAGTGATCATTTCATTCAGTCATCCATTTCAGTCATTACATTTCATTCACTGACCAGTGCTCTACCTAACTTTGTGGTCATACTCGAGTATACTAAACACTGTCCCAGGATCACTAGCCTCCTGATCGAGTCCGCTTCTGACTCGAGTCGACTGGCAACAAAGGGCAAGGGCCCAATTCAACCAATGCAGTATAGTACAACACCGCATGGCTTACATTCATGCATAAGTAATGTTCAAACAGTTGATCATTGAAAATTCACTTTCACTTAGGTCAAGTGCGATAAAGTATACACTCATCCATTGAAAATCCATTTAACAATCATTGGAAAATATTTAACACTCAAACAAACATACACAACATTCCACTTAGTCATTAAAGCACAAACATGCAAGGAACACTCACCACTTGATCACAATCATTTCCCTTCAACCTTCGTTTGTCCTCTTGGACACTTTCAAGTCCTGTGATCATGTAATCCATCAAGAGTCTAGTGACTTAAAGTCAAGATAATAAGAAAATATGAGATTCGAAGCTTCACTTAGCAACCACAGAAACTACAGGTTTAATCCTAATATTAGAAGACCAAAAGGGCCACGGTTTCTTGTTTAAATCAAGTTCTTATGGAGTTCAAATCAAGTGAAATATTCATGCATGCTAAGGTTAACACATCACTAAGTATTTCAAATCAAAATATGTAGAATTTAACCAAAGAAAGTTAGGTTTAAAACCCAAAAAAGTTTTCTAAAGTTTTCCAAGTCCCACTCAATCCATTTGATAAAATTCCCAGCTTTGGTGACATTTTGAAAAGGTATAACTTGAGTTTTGTAGGTCAAAAAATCACAAAACTTACACCGTTAGAAAATAGACTCGAAGCACTAAGAGGCTTTAGAAGACATCTTCATGAAATTTAACTCATATATTAGTCAAATTTCAGTTCAAAACTCACTGCTATCACAAGTGAAGAAACAGAACAGTCATGATTTTCAAGAAATTTTGTAGATTTTCTGGTATTTATAGAAATTGAACCAAACCCTGAATTTTATACCATTGGAATCTCTATGAGTCTAGTTTCAAACGCAATAAACAGAACTCAATTCTGATTTTTCTATACAAAGTTATAGCAAATTTCTCAAAACTGTGCAGAGCCTCCTGCGAAAATTTCCAGCAAGCAAATAGTTTGGAAAACTAGGTTTTTTTTCCCTCTTAAACCTCTTTGTTTTGACTCAAAATCAACATACATATGAAGAGTAAGGTTTTAACAAATGTCTTGAACAAGATTATGTCAAAATCACCACAAATTTTCTGAAAAGAAAGCTGAAATTCCTTCTCTCCCTCTCAGCCAGCCATAATAGAAATTTTCCAGCAAAATCTCCATAAAAAATTCCAACTTTCTTACTTATTTCCATGGCAAATGCACTACATCTTGTAACTAACATGTCATGAGGCTTATGACTTATGTTCTTGGCAAGAAAATCCATCACAACTCCACATACATATAAAGCTTCAAGTAACTACATCAAGGCTGGAATTTTGCCTCTCAAAGTTGAAAATTTGCATACCAAGAATAAAATCACATATCAAAGTTTAAATTTCATATCAAAGCTAGAACATCTCTTATGAAAGCTGAAAATTCATCTCAAAGTTAGAAAATTGAACATTAAAGCTGGAAATTGACCAAACCCTAGCAAAACCATGTAATTACCATAAACATGCTTCCTTTAACTCCAATCATAACATATCTTGCATAAATCTCAAGAGACAAGTAAAAAGAGATGTTTTCTAGAAATTTTACCTCAAAACCCCAAGATGACAAACAACTCAAGAGTTTTTTTCCTCAAATAACTCCACCAAAGGCTCACCTCCAAGCTTAACTCAAGGGTTATCGGAGTGGATTAGGTTGATCTTTGGATTTTTTTTTCACAAATCAAGCAAGGAAATCAAGATGAACTTTGGAAGTTTTTCTCTCTTCTTTTCTCTCTCAATTTCAGCCTTCGCAAGAGAAAATGAAAGACTTGTGTTGTGAAATTGCATGATAAAGACTAAAGGAAAGTCCTGGTCAAGGCATGCTTGGATCAGCGACACTTGGCATCACTAAGGTAATACTTATCTCTTTGTCTCTCTTGTGTTTCGAATCATCTATTATACTTCTCCAATTAATTCTTAACACTTCTAATCACATAATTCCTCCTGCACTACACTCGTTCTCATCCACCAAATAAAATGCGTACATCTCACTAGTCAGTCAAACTTCCATAATACTCTATAAAACTTAAGATGCATCAAAATTATAAAAGGGAAAAGAGAAAAATCTTGACTTAACCTTTAAATTCACCATGAAATTTAAGGTTAATAAAGCAAACTAAAAGAAAATATAAATTAAATTTTTCCAAAAATAAGAGAAAATATAAAATAATTTTCGAGTTCTCACATTTACTATACTGTTATTCGTTGGCTACATGGAGTTCATATAGGTGTACAATTGGCATTTGATTAGCCATGCCCTATATGTAATTAATAACCCTGTAAAACCTTTTTGCACAACTTGTATACTAAACAGGTCACATTGTGGTAACTAACGTACATATGGTGATTTTCAGGAATTGGATTTGTGGAAAGAAGCAAGTGGACAAAAGATGGAACTCCACAATTAGGAATGGAGTTTGACACAGAAGATAATGCCTATAAATTTTACAACAAATATAGTTTTGTCACAAGTGCAACATAGCTTTCTTTACAATCATCGAAGGTACTTGTTAAGTCTGATAAGTAGTTGTAAATGAACTTTTTTCACTCATAATATTTTTGCTGCATTTTGTGAAAAGCTCATACCTCTTTGGCAATTCCACCAAACGTACATGAAAAAGCAAGCTATGCAATCCCCCTATTAGTCCAAATAACCTATAATTGTAACTTGTTGAAAAAGATTTGAGTACCATTCCTATGCTTATATAGCGCCCTCTTTTGTTTTGTTTAATTGACAATGATTCATTTATTGTGTAGGCTAGTTTATTACTGCCGCTACTACCAGAAGACATAGGAATCACATCCAACTAGCCACAAGAACAATGTTAGCATTGTAACATCGGCCAATAAATTTTCATGCATACATTGTAGTTTACTTCAATAAGTAGCATGTATATAAATACTTAGTGAATGTATAATCTAGTTGAAATATTGTACACCATGTAGCCGACTAAGTACGATGCATAGAATTTGTTGAACATGCAGTTATTTATCCGCATGCATATTGCAATTAGTCATCACAACCACATGCATAGTGCAATGATATGCATACATTTGGAATGGTTATTGATGGTTTGACCCACTTGTGCATCTCCTTGTAGGTTGCAATAGGTGTGTAATTTTATTTGTATGGCTAATACTAATTTGCCTATAAGCACCTTACACGGGGTGATCTATGAGGTACAATCAATTTACAAAAATGTACAACATCTTAGATGTTAGTTACTTGACTGTGTATATCTATAAAAGTAATGCAATGTTGCGCATAACTTTGAAATGGTCATTGGCCCTTTAATCAACTTATGCATCTCTCTATAATAGATGTGTAATTTTATTTGTATGAATAGTACTAGTTTGTTTGTGAGCACCTTACACAGGATGATCTATAAGGTACAATCAGTTTACAAAAATATACATCATATTAGGCGTTAGTTACTTGGCTATGTATATTTGTAAAAGGGAGATTAGATATAGCATAGCAAAATGTAGTTACATGAGTTGGAATGTATTCTAGAAACTTTGGTATAGTTGATATTAGCATTTTTCTGTGGAGTGTACACGTTGTTCGTGGGCATGGAGTAGTGCTATATGTTATGTATGCTTACATAGTCATAAATTTACAAAAGTTAGTCTATTGTTTGAATTTGTAATTGGTTGTTAGCCATTACACACTGTCACGTGCATACACATAATGTAAGAATGAATTTATTATATAGTTGTTCACTGGTTACATAGAGTTCATATAAAAGTACAAATTGGGGGTTTGATTAACTATGCCCTGTCTTTAATTGTTAACACATTATATCTTCTTCACCTTATTTTGCAGCATGTCAAGAGCAAAGACAGCTTCCTTTGACGAATCAATAGATATCAATCAATGCTGGTGGAGCAAAGAAATTAGATTGGATAATTAGATAGTTTCATTATGCTAGACTCGTAACACTCATTAGAATGTACTTAGTGTAGACACCAAATTTTTAAGGTATTTTGTTTACTATTATTATTATTTCTGATTAATTTCATTTGCTGTTAGTCTTTTATTTTGAAGTCATTTTTATCATTTAATTAAACTTTCATCATTTAGTCATTTAATTTTTATTTTTGTTTGTTTCGATTCTAGGGTTTTGAAAGGAAAAAAAGGAAAAGGAAAAAAAAAAGAAAAATCAATCAAAGGGACAAAAATAAGACACATAAGCCTACTTTAGGGTTTGAAATCTTGGCCTTTTAAGCTAGGTTTAGTCTTTGGAGGTGCCTTTAAAGATGAAAGAGCCGCAAAACAGAAAAAGGGGGGGCATCGGGCAAAAGAAAAGGAAACCATCGGAGAGGCTTGAGAACGGGGGGATAATGGGACAAGAAGAAAAACAGAGGGAAAAAAGGAGGGAGCCGAGAGGGCGGCAGAGGAAAAAAAGAACAAGGAAAATTAGGGGGGAGATTTGGGGGTGAATCAAAAAACGAGAGAGATTGGGGCTCAAAAACAGAGCAAGAGGCTAACGGAGAAAGCAGAGAGTTTTATTTCAAGGGCTGGCACGAAGAAACTGGAAATTGGAAAGGGGGTTTCGGCGAACAAAAACAAAGAAAACATTAAGAAAGAAAAGGGAAAGGCCGAGAGAGGTTTTGGGCTCAAAAGAACAAAGCAAAGGGAAGACAAGGGGCGGAGGAACAAAGCAGAAAACTAGGAGGAAAAGGGACGGCTAGGTTTAGAGAAAAGGAAGACGCGAAAGTGAAAGAGAGAACTTCGGGGAGTTTCTGAGAGGAAGACAAGAGCAGGAACCAGAACAAAAGGAAGAAAGAAGCTTCGGGCTAGGGAAAAATCAAAACGGAGGCAGAGGAGAGTAAGAACCAGAATCACAACTACCGTCGACCACCACCAGCGCCGCCACTTCACCGAACCCATCATCATCACCGGCCAATTTTCATCAAGCAAGAGCACGGTAAGCTGTCTTTTCTTCTTTAAAACTTCAGTTTTGTTCAAGCCTTTGAGACAGGCTGCCATGACTGTGTTTGGTTGCAATTTTCGGTTGTTTGTTCATGATTTTTTAATACGCATGGTGTATGTGTTAATTGGACTGTTTGCTGTGTTTCTAGCAAAATTTTGGGGCTGAAAATGACCTTAATTGAGCAAAAAAGTCGGTGAAAGTTTAGTGCCTATTTGCTGTTCGACGAAATGCCTAACCGGAAGTCCTGCTTGGAGATGATTTTTGCCTGCGTTTTGCGTTGTTCTTATCCCAGAAATTTTGTTTACCAGAGTTGGGTAGTTGAAGTTTTTGGTAATTATGCTAGAGGTTGGGTTTTGTTTTCCTAAGATGGAATGCTGTAGCTCTCTGCTTTTCCCTTGTGGTTGTGCAATAGATTTGAAATGATGAATTAGAAGAAGGCCACGGTTCGGAATAAAATTATCGCAGAGAATATTTGCTGTCCAAAAGAAAAGTTCCTCGTGGCTTTGTATGTTCTTTTCAGAAGATTCTACACTTGGCATGTGAATAATTGGACCCATATCAGTTCTCCTGTAGTAGAATATGTTTTCAGCTTTGCCATTGTCGTTTCATTTATGCCATTTTGAATGAAAGCTGTCAGTTTCCTCCATCCGATGGCCTGGAGGGCTGTTTTGCTGTGAATGCTGAAGTTTTTATTTGCAAGATTATGGTTGGACCTTAGATTTTTATCTTGTGAATTTGTTTGAAGTTCCGGCAGAGCTTTAAGCTATTTTGGTTGCATTTTTTATGGGTTGCAAATCTGCAGCTGAACAAAAACTTTTGCATCCTCTTTGCTGTTTTCTTTTCTGCAACCGCTCACCAAGTTTCGGCCATCTAACTTGTTGATTGGTCTTATATTGGAAAAATGAATTAAATAAGTGGTGTTGGATTTGCATGTCTGGGATCTAAAGCACTTGAGTTATGATCAAATACTTGCTGCAAAATGAACGAATCAGGTTATCGAACCCTTTTGCATAAAATTCTCCAGCTTTCCCAGTTTTCCAGCCATGTATTCACGCCCTATTTGTAAATCCAGAGCTGGGATTATATTCAAGCTTTGGGTTTTAGACGAGGAAAATCTAATAGATTTACTTTGCACGTCCTTCGAAAGTTTGATTGGGTTTATGGTATGGTCAGTTTTTTTGTTCAACTCCTGCAATGCCAACTGATCATGATTTCCAAAATGTGATATGCTTTCAAATGGGCTGCCCGTTCTTATGTTAAAGCTCCCTGTACAGACATTAGAAGTCGTGGATGGTTTTTCTAGCATCTTGTTGCTTCGTGGTCCAGGTTTTAGGACGTTGTTATTGAATGTTTTGGTTTGATGTTTTGAGCAAAGATTGAGCATTTCTTCTGTTTTTCTTGTTTTCTTGCCTGAATACTCTCTGTTGGGATCACAATGATAGACAACTATGCTCGAATTATGATAAAGTTGACAATTTGGAATTTATGTGAGTTTGGGTGGACGAATCACCAAGTATTCATTCCCATTACTTTGCATGATCACCTTTCGGCTTGTAGCCGGAAAATTGCAGAATGTTGTTTTCGTATTTGCATGCTCTTTTGTCTGACTTTTTGGGCTTAAATTTAAAAGTTTCATGTTGCAAAGTAAAGGTTTAGGTAGTAGCTTTGTTTGCTCAAGTTCAAGTTAGATTTGATTGTGTTTGTGAGTTGGGTTTGTAAATTGCCGAGTTGCAGAAGCTTTTGTCTAAGAAAACTGTTCTTCCGTGGGTGTCTTCCAAAAGAATTGCAATTTAACCCCTCATTTCTATCTAATTTGATTGTGGCCCAAAATCTGGAAAAATCAAACTAATTTCCCCCTTTTAAGCTTAATCCTCTGTTTGCATATTTTTATGTGACTTTTTGGATGGATCAATTCTGGAATGTAGTTCATAATTGTGGCTTAATATTTTTGTTGATTTGTCTATGTTGTTGGGTTTAGTGTTATGGTTTAGGTTTTAGGTAATTATATTTGGTTGGGTTTGTAATTCTGGATTTAGCTTTTTATTTGGGTTTCTGGTTTGGGTTTAGGAAGATAAAGTCCAACACGTTTGGTTGGGTTTTAGGATTGGGCTTGTAATTAATTCGTTTGGGTTTAATTGGTAAAGAATGGGTTGACCTACGTCATTCCCTTGGACTTCTAATCGGGCCGAGTGGTCTTGGCCCAAGAGGAAGTTAGAAAATGGACCAATGGCCTGATCCATTAAGAAACTAGAAAGCAAAAATTGCAAATCAGTCCCTGGATTTCTCCTTAACTATACTGTGGCCCTAGACACTTTCAATTTCTTTCAATTGGGTCCTTAATTTAATTGCATATGGGACCCTAAACTTTATTTTTCTTTAATTTTGGCCCTAAAATTTTGTCAATCTTTGCAATCAGGTCCTTTCTTCTCTTGACTTCTTAAATGTGGGTTGTTGACATGATTTAATTGATTCAAATTCATGTTTATTTTTATCCTTTGTGATTATTTACCAAATAAATTGGTACCTTGACATTTTCTTTTATTTTGGAGGATAAATAAGCGATTTCACTTCGTTAGGGCATTAACTCAAGGGAGGTATGACTTCTTTTATCTTTTTTGTCTCTCCCCTATGTGATCCAACGTGCTAAGTGAAAATTGCATGTCCACTTTGCTTGCTTTCCTTGCTTTTCCTTGATTCATTCCATTTACATTTGCTTTTATTAAGTTATTCTTTTATGGGGTATGTGTACACCTCTTGGCTTGTAATAGATAGGGCTTGGAGAGCAATTTTGTCCATTTTTCCCCTTCCCCTTTTGTTTTAGTTAGCAAATGTAATAGGTTCATTAGCTTGATTGCTTGCTTTTGTTGCTACGTGTTAATTTGCTTTATTAGGCTCTTGCATCTAGTCGAGCATGCTAAGTGTTATGTGCTATGTGTTTATAAGTGATTGGCATGTCTACTTGCTTTCTATAGTCATAGATGAATATGATGGATGAATGCACGTCACCACACTAGTTCAACGCTAGTTGTGGCTCATTGTCCCGTTTTCCACTAGTCCAACGCTAGTAGGAATTCATAGATATGGGCTAGTCCAATGTTAGACCCTTAGGGATCTCCCTCGCTAGTACATACTTGCATGTCTCACTACATTTCATGCATTTTTCTTAGTTTTCTAGCATTTGGCATGCCCCTCCAATCCTTTCCCTTTCATTTTAGGTTTTTGCATCTCCATGCTAGTTATAGGGTACATTTGCTTGAGAGTTACCCCTTAAATATGGGATATAGACGAGTGTGGCTTTTCTAAGCCTTAGCACGCTTGTATTCCCTCTATCAAAGGGAAAATTAAAATCACAAAGTTAGGAGTCATTCCCGCACCCGACTTGATGCACTCCTCTAGGTTCATGCACCTCCATTTTACCATATCACTTTTTCATTTTTATCTACATTTTCTCACTACTTATATTTTTCTCACTCCACATGCCATGTTCACACACATCTCTTCTTTCCCTATCACTTATTTATTTTCTACCTCACAAAATTGCACCCAATTGCACTTATATGCATTTATTACTATTATACCATATTTTCATCCACTTGCACACAAACACCTTTATTTTCTCAATTGGCACACATGCCCTTTTCTTACATTTGCACACATTGCATTCCTCTTACATTTTCACACTTGCACTCATATTTGGGTCTTCATTTGCATTACTCGTGACCTCTATGAGGGCTTTCCTTACTGGCCATCACAATTCATGTGATTGGGACCAAAAAGTCTCATAAGAGACATTTTAGATTTAGGATTGCATTTTTCATATTCATTAGTCATATCCAACATGCAACACATACTTTGGGTAGAAGAAATTAGGAAAAGAGGGGCTAAGTCACGCAACTAGCTTTGGCTAGGGTAAGGGAGTGCCTTAGGCTTTGCCTTTGCCTTCTCCCTTATCAAATGTGACCCCCGATCCCTTTCTTTGGTTACGTAGACCTAAAAGTTCTTTAAAAAGGGTTTGTTTACTTTTCTTTCCAAAAAATCACTTTTTGGGTGACTTGGTACACCCTAACTCTATACCAAGTGGCGACTCCATTTTTCATTCAAAAACCCTTTTTGAACTTTGTTTGGCCAAACCGTCGCATTTCACAATCCCACGGCCTTTTATTTTCATTTTCACACACATTCACATACATATCTCACACACTACTTTCACACACATCAAAAAGTGAGGCGCGACAGTTGGCGACTCCACTGGGGACTTCCTAAGTGGGTCCAAGCATTTGATTTGGCTATTCTTTTCCTTTTTCTACCCTTTTTATGTGTAGCATTTGGATATTAGGGTTGCATTTTCCATTTTTAGGACTTTTTGCCTCGCGCGCGCGTATCAAACTATTCCCTCACTCACGTATGTATGATTGGTTGTTTGGATGTATGTTGTACTTGTTTTATCTCGCGCGTTACATTGCATTTGGGAGGGGTGTGTGTCACCTTTAGAACCTCGCATTGGTTCTCAACCCCTTCCCTCAAAATAGGGAACACTTCATACGTGCACGTTTATTTACTGTTATCCCATTTTATTTTATTTTTTCGTGGGCTCTTTCCCACACCGCCTTGTAGGACTAGGAATGGTTTCTCTAGGTATGTGGATGGTGTGCTTTGCGCCCATAGCAGTACCTAGGGGATCGCTCGAGCCACCGACCGAGGGTCTTGGGATTGATGACCTATTCCCTTAGGTCTGAAGGCTTGGGGACCTTTTTAAACCTTATCGAGTCTAGTTGCATTAGTGAACACCAGCCTCATGCATCCATGTTAGAGTTTTCCTAGGTTAGAGTCAACCTCACCCTTTTTAAGCACATTAGGCACGAGGGAGTCCACCCCTTTTATTTGCTTTTATTGTATTTCTTTTCTTAATTGCTCCCAATATGTTATGTGTACTATCAATTGCACTAACCATTTTTTTTTGTTGTTTTCTTGGCTTGCATTCATGTGCCTTGGCAGTAAGAGGCCTCTTTGGCACTCTTTTAGTGACTTACCCACTAGATAACTTACATGTTTAAATTTCAGTCATTACACTTAATTTTCAATAAGTACATTTCATTTTAGACCTTTTTCCCCGATGTATTATTTATGTCCTTTAGGCCATATTTGTCACATATTTACATCGCTTTAATAAATGGCAGCATGCATAAACCTTAGAAAGGGAATGCCATTTAGGGGATCCCGTGTTAGGAATAAGCCACCTTGTGTCTCGGATACTTAATCCAAGGAGACTTGCACGTTTACATTTTGTACCATCCAAAGGGGTAGTGCACAAGGTAAGGTAGGATCCGATCATTTTCATAGAGCGATCTTTGGAATATGAGCGTCTAATAATCACTTCTTGGCCACTTTTATCAAATTGGTAAAAATCCCTTGCAAAAAGGACATTAATTTGAAGAAATTCACAAATCATTCCTCGCTATTGAGACGATAAATAAACTGAGGCCAAAATTTGATTTTAGAAGGCTCATAGACTAATGCATCGCAATAAGCCGTTAATTCCATTCAGTCCATTGGATCATTTTATTCATCAATTTCATCCAGTCCATTTTATCAATTTGTGCAACCTAGTCGATTTTGAATTCATTTGACTAGTCTATCCATTTTAGGGCAATCTAGTCGATTTTTGAATAAGATCACCAATTTCATTCAATTCATTTGATTAGTTTACCCATTCTCAGGTCAACTCAATCAATTTTGAATAAATTCAAATCATCAGATTCGTTCAATTTCATTTGACTAGTTTACCCTTTTTCGGGTGATCTAGTCAATTTTGAATAAATCATCCGATCCATTTGACCGATTTGCCTAGTTTTAGGGCAATTTGGTCGATTTTTGAATAAATCATCATTTCACTCGATCTGTTTGATCAATTGATTTCATTCAATTCATTTGATTCATTTTTAGGGTTATCCATTCACTTTTCAATAATAATCAAATTTCATTCAATGAATTTGACCATTTTACCCCTTTTGACACATCATGCGTCGATCAAAATAAGCAATTCATTCGGACTTTGTCCTCATTTTTTAGGACAAATGTTTCTTCTCACTCCAAATTGGCCAAATTTTTCAAATCATTTTTCACTCAATCAATTGATTGGATTCATCAGGTATGGTATAGTGTCTACCCAGAGGATTGCATTTTCATGCTAGGCCTACCCTGGGCATAAAAAGGGTTCCCCCATAGGACATGCATACCGATTTTTTATTCTTACTTACTGACTCTGGGTCTTTTTCCTTTTGTTTTTCCCCTCCCCCTGCATTCATAAGATATTTCAATAAGGGGAAAATACCTTTCTATATCTGATAACAATTTTGATCTGATAAAGTTTGAAAATTACAAGAGTTACTTGATTCTTAGGCAGGCCCTACAATGTGAATTCGGAAATTCATTTGAAAGCGCTCGTGCAAGACATCTAAGGGATTTCATTGCTCAAAGAAAAAGGGGATATTAAGAGAGAAAATGTGTATACATGTGCAAAGGAATTTTGTAGAATGTTTCTCATATGTATTGCCTTTAAAATTTTTCAAACGTTGGCAATAATGAAGCTTTTGTTCAGACAATTGTTTGTTTTGTATGATACTCGTGTACATTTCATTCTTTATTGAGCTCATTAAGAGATTTCATGATGAATTTTAAGAAATAAGACCGAATTGAGAGTTTTTTCAACCTCCTGAAAATTCGCAAGTGTATGCTTTCTAAAATCCTTGTATACACTAGAATGGTGATCCGAGCTATACAATAAGAGTGCTCAAAAATTAAAAGAGGTCACTCAAAAGGCCCATGAGATACCTTTTCTCATTCACTTAACCCCAAAATAAAATCAGTCACATTGATTGATAAATCGCAAATTGGGGCAATCTTTGTTTAAAAGTGTCCGCTGTGTCTAATCCGGTTCAGTCACATCTAAGTGAAAGCAAAAATGTGCATTATTCTTGTTTGTTTTGAAAATTTGGAATGATATTTCGAGCATTCTTTTCTCTACCTATACACATTTTATCATTTGCTCTCCCATTTGAGCCTTTGAAAGAATAATTTCGTTTCAAATGAGAGCCCTAATGATCACTACCCTATATTGGAAAATTTTCAAATATCAAAAAGGGGAATGGATTTTCAATGACCATTTCGTTACTTTGGGTTGTCATGAGATGTAAGAATGATACTTTGGCCGTCGTTTCTACCACCTAAACACTGATCATCCCTTGCATCCTCATTTGAGCTAAAAATTGGTGGTTCTTTTCGAGTACACATATGATCGCACCCCACATTGGGGAATTTTGAAAAAAAAAGAAGGAAGAGGGGAAAGGGAACCGCGAATTGGGGAAATTTGATTCTACCTGGGTTTCAACTTTGAAAAGAAAAGAAAAGAGGAAAAAGGACAAGTTCTGTCCGGTGGATCACTTATGTTTCATAGATATGAATGAACAAGGGTCTTCCTCAGTCAGTTAATTCAGATACATGCAAGAAATTTCGCATTAATGGAAGTTTCCTTTCAGAGTTATTGTAAGGAACTGAACAAAAGTCAGGCCCTCTTCTTTTTCCAATCAAACATTCTATCCCTAGTTACCCCTTTTGAACCTTCAGAATAAAATACTTCATTTGGCAACCCCTGAGAATCGCAAACCCCACACTGGGGCAAGTTTGAGTTGGAAAAGAAAGTTGCAAGAAGTGAAAGTGATAATGCAACAAAATCAAAAGGAAAAGAAGAAAAAGAGAACCTCAGTTCAAAAATAACTGGGGCAAATTTTGTGAAAAATTCAAAAGAATGGTAGAAGGCCGAAAAATCAAAAGAAGAAAGAAAATGAAAGAGGAAAAGCCTCAATTGAGTATAAACTGGGGCAAGTTCTGATTTAGCCCTAAAATAGGGTTGGCGCAACCATGCGATCTCGGATTCTTTAAACCACTTTTGAAATCCGTTTTCAAGCCTTAACTTTTCTAAGCACCCCACCTGACCCCATTACAAAAGCCGAAAGTCCTGACTTCTGTTCTTTGCAATGGCCCTGTCAAGAAAATTTCTGATGCCGGAAAATTTTAGTTGTATTTCTGAATTGCCTGGGTATGGGGTTGACGCTACTCACCATGTGAAAACCCACCAAGTTGAGGGAAAGAAAAAAAAAACAAAGCAAGAAAAGTAAATGCAAAAAACTCGACTCTGAAATCCCTGGTGAATGATGAGAAGAATACAAACAAATTCTGAGATCTTTGAGTTCAAAATAGGGGCAATTTTGGGAAAAATGCGATCTTCGGTGCAATGTCCTTGAAAGACTTATCCTTTAACTATCATTTCAAGCCACATTACAAGCTAATAAAGTCCATCGTTGACTTATTCCTTTATGACAACCCAAAGTGAGGTCATGCTTCTAAGGAGTCCATCAGTCATTTGTGATTATAAGGGTATAACCAGTTTTCACATGTTTAGCTATCGTTTCTGCCCATACGTTACAAGCCTAAAAGCTTATATGTTGACTAAGTTTTCTTTAAAAATGAGGGTGACAAACTATTTACTTTCACTAAGATGTGATATTGAATGGATTACATACAATTTGGGCGCAAGAATGAGACAAATCCTGACCTCTCATTTTCCTTAGCCACCTCAGAGTCAGAAATAAAGTCACTTGATTGGTCCTGAAAGATGAGCCAACAGGAAATGGTGACCCATTACCCAAAATACAGATGCTAAAGGTGAGGAAGAAATCTTCTGTAACTTGGTATTATTTCAAGAAACTCATCATGAAATTTTCTTTTTGGAAACATAGTTTCTTACAGTGTTCAAATAAATGGAAAGCCATCCAAACAAGTTTTTGCAATTAAATGGCCCATACTGGGGCAAAATTTTGTTTATAAGATTTCGTGAAAACAAGCCCACACAGGGGCAAATATTTGTGTAGTCCAATTGAGGATTTCGTCCAAGAATCAAATAATGCATTTTTCAAATCAATCACGCTGCTCTTTTCATGGAAATTTGAGTGCATGTCATATTTTGGTAAGCCCCTGTGCAGGTATTCATAGTTGAAATCGACGAAAGAGCATCTGGTGATGTGGAAGGCCGATGCCGAAGAAAGAGAAGAAAGAAGGGAAAAGGGCCCTACACTGGGGCAAATTATTTTTGAAAAGATTCTCTTGGAAAAAAAAAATCAAGTTTAACTTGTTTCTCGACAAATCTTTTTGAAAAATCACGTTGAGCTTCGTTTTCGTGCCACCAACATCACAAAAATCACGTTGGGCCTGGATTTTGGTGCCGCCAACATCACAAATATCACGTTGGGCTTGGTTTTCGTGCCGCCAACTTCACTTCATCACGTTGGGCTTGGTTTTCGTGCCACCAACTTCACAAGGATCACGTTGGGCCTGGATTTTGTACCGCCAACTTCACAAGGATCACGTTGGGCCTGGATTTTGTGCCGCCAACATCGCCAACACCCGTTGGGCCTGGATTTTTGTCGCCGCCAACATCACAAATATCACGTTTGTTATCGTCAAGGCTTGGATTTTGTGCCCGCCAACTTCACTTCATCCACGTGGGCTTGGTTTTCGCTGCCCACCAACTTCACAAACATCCACGCTTGGCGCCATGGATTTCGTGCCGCCAACATTTCAACAAAATTCACGTTTGGGCCTGGATTTGTGCCGCCAACTTCACAAGGATCACGTTGGGCATGGATTTTGTGCCGCCAACATCGCAACATCCCGTTGGGCCTGGATTTTGTGCCGCCAACATCACAAATATCACGTTGGGCCTGGACTTGGTGCCGCCAACATCGTAAAGTTCACGTTGGGCCTGAACTTTGTGCCGCCAACATCCCGTTGGGCCTGGATTTTGTGCCGCCAACTTCACAAACATCACGTTGGGCCTGGATTTTGTGCCACCAACTTCACGAACATCACGTTGGGTTTGGATTTTGTACCACCAACTAAGGCAGGTTCGGGTTTAATCCCACTGACCAATTCATCACACTGGGCCAAATTTTCGGATAATTTTTCGAGCAAGTCTTACACAGTCTCTTCATACATACCAGCATTTCTTTTGCATCGCCACTAGCCATGGGTTAGTCCCACTAGTGTGCATTTCATTTTCATCGCCACTAGCCGTGGGTTAGTCCCACTAGTGTGCATTTCATTTTTCGTCGCCACTAGCCGTGGGTTAGTCCCACTAGTGAGCGTTTCACTTTTATCGCCACTAGCCGTGGGTTAGTCCCACTAGTGTGCATTTCATTTTTCGTCGCCACTAGCCGTGGGTAAGTCCCACTAGTGTGCATTTCATTTTTCGTCGCCACTAGCCGTG
>NW_020863168.1:0-35452 GCF_003713205.1 Coffea eugenioides
GTTAAACTCTCTGTGATATGTTGGTACTCTCCGTTGGTGATTGCTGAATTCTGGTATCATTTCTCTGTTTTTGTTTGGAATATTGGATTCTCTGTTATTGTTGCTGGATTACGGTATGAGATTTTTACTCTCATCTTATGATGATAAAAAGGGGGAGAAATGGGTGCTATATGTAAGGGGGAGTTATTCTGAAATTATAATTTGGATGCAATGAGTGAGGGGGAGGTTATACTCATATGCTCAATCTTCTTCTTTCTTCCATCCATTGTTTTGTCATCATCAAAAAGGGAGAGAATGTTGACCTTACTCCCTAACTTTTGATGTTTACAAAACAAATGGATAATATTAATATCTATTCAAGAAATATTTTCAATTATGTAGCAATTTGATTCTAAGAACAAGTGCAATTGAGAGAAGACAAAGGTTGCTGAAAGCTGTCGGATGCTTGGATCGGACGTCTGATAATCATTGCGCAACTTCTGACGCATGAAGAACTCCATCACCGGACATTCGAAGGAAATAAGACATTCCCCCTAACTCACCGACTTCGATCGGACTCAAGTATCGGACGTCCGATAGAATCCTTTAAACTCTTTATCTGCTATCGGACGGAAGTATCAGACGTCCGATAGGATCCTTCATATTCGACGAAAGCTGTCGGATGCTCACAAGGACAATACCGGACGTCCGATAGAATTGAAGAAAATTTCTCAAACTCACTATCTGCTGTCGGACTTAAAAAATAGGAGTACCGGACGTCCGACACTCCCAACGGCTAGTTGACTCTTCAGCTACTTTCTATCTGTTGGAAGTATTAATGAAACACTTTCTTGGTTTCCTATAAATAGAGAATGGTCAGAAACTCCAAATAACTTTTGCACATTGAAGATACAAAAGATCTAGAGTAGTTTTAGTGAGAAAACACTCTCTAAAGAAAATTTGTAGTCTTGGTGGTGTGAAGTTCATTGTAAGCTTTTCATTTGTGAGTGAATACTTCAATAGTGTAGCTCTGTGAGGGTTGTCCTGAGGGATAGTAAAACTTCCTTGCTTGACCGAGTGGAGCTTGGGGTAAGGAGGAAGTGAACCTTCCTTTGTACACAAGATTGGTTGTACTTCATCAACTTGAAGAAGCTTGTTCTATAAATTGATCTACAAGTTCAAGAGGAGTTTGGTAGTCAATTGGTTTGCAATTCTTCCCTTCTTATTTACTTATTGTTATACTGTGATCTTTTAATTGCTTATTTCTTCTACTCCCAAGCAATCGTGCTTTCTTACTAATTGCTACATTGTGTGGTCACTTAGAAAAGAGGGTAAATTTCATTTTGAGCAAAAAGTGCCCATAGCTTGATTAGCTTTTTAATCAACCTAATTCATCCCCTCTTAGGTTGTTTTCGATCCTTACAATTGGTATCAGAGCTTGGTCTCCTTGAGATTAAATTCAATCCGCTTAGGAGTAAAAATGACAACCAATAATGCCATTTTTTTGAAGGACATTCTGTCATTAGACCACCTATGTTTAATGGGTCAAATTATGTGAGTTGGAATGAAAGAATGATTATCTTTTTGCAATCAATTGATATTGAATTGTGGTTTATTATTAGTGAAGGTCCATATGATGCCTCTCTTATAGATGAAAATACTCATAGATCTAGACCAAAAATATGAAGTGAACTGACTACTGTGGATAGAGCTTATCTCACCTTAAATGCAAAAGTCATGAATGTGTTATATTGTGCTTTAGACTCAAATGAATCTATTAGAGTCAAGGGTTGTAAGTCCGCTAAAGAAATCTGGAACAAACTTAGAGAAATCCATGAAGGAAGTGAGAAAGTGAGAGAACAAAAGAAGTCTATTCTGGTTACCAAGTATGAATCGTTCAAGATGGAACCTCATGAAAACATTGATGAGATGTACTGTAGATTCAACGACCTTATTAAGGACTTAGAGGTGCTGGAAAAGGAATACTCTCTAGGTGAGAAAAATAGAAAAATTCTGAATGCTTTATCCAAGGATTGGGAGAGTAAAGTTACTGCCATTGAAGAAGCTAGAGATCTAAATTTCTTGCCCATTGAATCTCTTATTAATTCTCTAACATCTTATGAGCTGAAACTTAAGTCCAAAGTGCAAGAGGAAGAGGATGCGAAAGTAAGAAGGAGCATTGCTCTAAAGATATCTCATGATGTAAATGATTCTGCCTCTCTAGATGGAGAAGATGTGGAAGTTGATGATAGTGATCTAGCTCTCATCACAAGAAGTTTCAAGAGGATTCTCAACGAAAGGAGATTTAGAAAAGGAGGATCTAGCAATTCAGATTCTAATCAATTCAACAATGCAAGAAACAAAGAAAAGTATGAGATCAACAAAAAGCAAGGTGACAAATGCTATGATGCGGCCAACTTGGACACTACATGAGTGAGTGTCCAATGAAGAAGAGGAAAGTTGAAAGAAAACCAAGATTCAACAACTTTCAATTCATATAGAATGAGTGCAACTCCGATGGTGAAATTAAAGAGGAAGAAGAATCTGCTCAATTGGCTTTCATGGCCATTGGAGATAATGAGGTAACATTTTCTAACTCTCAATTTGAAAGTAATGATGAAAGTGATGATGATCTTAAATCTTTCATTATAAAATTGCATGATAGTTTGAAAGAATCTTATACTAGAAACAAGGAATTAAAACATAAAATTGGCTTTCTTCTTCAGGACAATGCACGTCTTTTTCAAGAAAATAAAATACTAAAAACTAAAAGTGATTTCTTAAAAAAGAGTTAGACTGTTTTACACTTTGAGCTTGATAGAAAAACAAGATTTTGTGAAATGTTAAAAAAGGAACAAGGTGATTTGAAAAGAAGAATGGATAATTTAAATGAGTTGCTCCAACATAAAAAATAAGACTGTTTTCAAGGTAATAAATCAAAGACTTATCTTGGCACTCATGAGAAGAAGTTAAATTCCGGTGTAAATAATTTTGCTGTTTATAAGAGAAGACAAGTGAGATTTGTTAAACGTGTTTATGCAAATAACTCTTTGGTTATGTGTAATTTTTGTTGTCAAAAAGGTCAAATGAAAAGTGATTGTTATGTGAGAAAGAACATGGGAAGAGGCATGAAATGCATGTGGATAGTTAGACATGATGCTAACTCTAACAAGTCGGAGATATTGATAAGATTGGTGAGATTCTTGTTCATAATGCCTTTTGTAATTCTCTTTTGATGTTTCTGATGCTTTGAACTGAGTTTTCCTTGATGTTTTTGAATATTACTGAATTTGTATGATGTCAACAAGGGAGAGAAAAGAACAATTCTGATCTACTGATGATTTGGTTTGTTAAACTCTCTGTGATATGTTGGTACTCTCCGTTGGTGATTGCTGAATTCTGGTATCATTTCTCTGTTTTTGTTTGGAATATTGGATTCTCTGTTATTGTTGCTGGATTACGGTATGAGATTTTTACTCTCATCTTATGATGATAAAAAGGGGGAGAAATGGGTGCTATATGTAAGGGGGAGTTATTCTGAAATTATAATTTGGATGCAATGAGTGAGGGGGAGGTTATACTCATATGCTCAATCTTCTTCTTTCTTCCATCCATTGTTTTGTCATCATCAAAAAGGGAGAGAATGTTGACCTTACTCCCTAACTTTTGATGTTTACAAAACAAATGGATAATATTAATATCTATTCAAGAAATATTTTCAATTATGTAGCAATTTGATTCTAAGAACAAGTGCAATTGAGAGAAGACAAAGGTTGCTGAAAGCTGTCGGATGCTTGGATCGGACGTCTGATAATCATTGCGCAACTTCTGACGCATGAAGAACTCCATCACCGGACATTCGAAGGAAATAAGACATTCCCCCTAACTCACCGACTTCGATCGGACTCAAGTATCGGACGTCCGATAGAATCCTTTAAACTCTTTATCTGCTATCGGACGGAAGTACCAGACGTCCGATAGGATCCTTCATATTCGACGAAAGCTGTCGGATGCTCACAAGGACAATACCGGACGTCCGATAGAATTGAAGAAAATTTCTCAAACTCACTATCTGCTGTCGGACTTAAAAAATAGGAGTACCGGACGTCCGACACTCCCAACGGCTAGTTGACTCTTCAGCTACTTTCTATCTGTTGGAAGTATTAATGAAACACTTTCTTGGTTTCCTATAAATAGAGAATGGTCAGAAACTCCAAATAACTTTTGCACATTGAAGATACAAAAGATCTAGAGTAGTTTTAGTGAGAAAACACTCTCTAAAGAAAATTTGTAGTCTTGGTGGTGTGAAGTTCATTGTAAGCTTTTCATTTGTGAGTGAATACTTCAATAGTGTAGCTCTGTGAGGGTTGTCCTGAGGGATAGTAAAACTTCCTTGCTTGACCGAGTGGAGCTTGGGGTAAGGAGGAAGTGAACCTTCCTTTGTACACAAGATTGGTTGTACTTCATCAACTTGAAGAAGCTTGTTCTATAAATTGATCTACAAGTTCAAGAGGAGTTTGGTAGTCAATTGGTTTGCAATTCTTCCCTTCTTATTTACTTATTGTTATACTGTGATCTTTTAATTGCTTATTTCTTCTACTCCCAAGCAATCGTGCTTTCTTACTAATTGCTACATTGTGTGGTCACTTAGAAAAGAGGGTAAATTTCATTTTGAGCAAAAAGTGCCCATAGCTTGATTAGCTTTTTAATCAACCTAATTCATCCCCTCTTAGGTTGTTTTCGATC
The DNA here is from genome assembly GCF_003713205.1 of Coffea eugenioides. NCBI lineage: Eukaryota > Viridiplantae > Streptophyta > Magnoliopsida > Gentianales > Rubiaceae > Coffea > Coffea eugenioides. The sequence goes on from NW_020863168.1 coordinate 4,726, forward strand.
CTTACAATTGGTATCAGAGCTTGGTCTCCTTGAGATTAAATTCAATCCGCTTAGGAGTAAAAATGACAACCAATAATGCCATTTTTTTGAAGGACATTCTGTCATTAGACCACCTATGTTTAATGGGTCAAATTATGTGAGTTGGAATGAAAGAATGATTATCTTTTTGCAATCAATTGATATTGAATTGTGGTTTATTATTAGTGAAGGTCCATATGATGCCTCTCTTATAGATGAAAATACTCATAGATCTAGACCAAAAATATGAAGTGAACTGACTACTGTGGATAGAGCTTATCTCACCTTAAATGCAAAAGTCATGAATGTGTTATATTGTGCTTTAGACTCAAATGAATCTATTAGAGTCAAGGGTTGTAAGTCCGCTAAAGAAATCTGGAACAAACTTAGAGAAATCCATGAAGGAAGTGAGAAAGTGAGAGAACAAAAGAAGTCTATTCTGGTTACCAAGTATGAATCGTTCAAGATGGAACCTCATGAAAATATTGATGAGATGTACTGTAGATTCAACGACCTTATTAAGGACTTAGAGGTGCTGGAAAAGGAATACTCTCTAGGTGAGAAAAATAGAAAAATTCTGAATGCTTTATCCAAGGATTGGGAGAGTAAAGTTACTGCCATTGAAGAAGCTAGAGATCTAAATTTCTTGCCCATTGAATCTCTTATTAATTCTCTAACATCTTATGAGCTGAAACTTAAGTCCAAAGTGCAAGAGGAAGAGGATGCGAAAGTAAGAAGGAGCATTGCTCTAAAGATATCTCATGATGTAAATGATTCTGCCTCTCTAGATAGAGAAGATGTGGAAGTTGATGATAGTGATCTAGCTCTCATCACAAGAAGTTTCAAGAGGATTCTCAACGAAAGGAGATTTAGAAAAGGAGGATCTAGCAATTCAGATTCTAATCAATTCAACAATGCAAGAAACAAAGAAAAGTATGAGATCAACAAAAAGCAAGGTGACAAATGCTATGATGCGGCCAACTTGGACACTACATGAGTGAGTGTCCAATGAAGAAGAGGAAAGTTGAAAGAAAACCAAGATTCAACAACTTTCAATTCATATAGAATGAGTGCAACTCCGATGGTGAAATTAAAGAGGAAGAAGAATCTGCTCAATTGGCTTTCATGGCCATTGGAGATAATGAGGTAACATTTTCTAACTCTCAATTTGAAAGTAATGATGAAAGTGATGATGATCTTAAATCTTTCATTATAAAATTGCATGATAGTTTGAAAGAATCTTATACTAGAAACAAGGAATTAAAACATAAAATTGGCTTTCTTCTTCAGGACAATGCACGTCTTTTTCAAGAAAATAAAATACTAAAAACTAAAAGTGATTTCTTAAAAAAGAGTTAGACTGTTTTACACTTTGAGCTTGATAGAAAAACAAGATTTTGTGAAATGTTAAAAAAGGAACAAGGTGATTTGAAAAGAAGAATGGATAATTTAAATGAGTTGCTCCAACATAAAAAATAAGACTGTTTTCAAGGTAATAAATCAAAGACTTATCTTGGCACTCATGAGAAGAAGTTAAATTCTGGTGTAAATAATTTTGCTGTTTATAAGAGAAGACAAGTGAGATTTGTTAAACGTGTTTATGCAAATAACTCTTTGGTTATGTGTAATTTTTGTTGTCAAAAAGGTCAAATGAAAAGTGATTGTTATGTGAGAAAGAACATGGGAAGAGGCATGAAATGCATGTGGATAGTTAGACATGATGCTAACTCTAACAAGTCGGAGATATTGATAAGATTGGTGAGATTCTTGTTCATAATGCCTTTTGTAATTCTCTTTTGATGTTTCTGATGCTTTGAACTGAGTTTTCCTTGATGTTTTTGAATATTACTGAATTTGTATGATGTCAACAAGGGAGAGAAAAGAACAATTCTGATCTACTGATGATTTGGTTTGTTAAACTCTCTGTGATATGTTGGTACTCTCCGTTGGTGATTGCTGAATTCTGGTATCATTTCTCTGTTTTTGTTTGGAATATTGGATTCTCTGTTATTGTTGCTGGATTACGGTATGAGATTTTTACTCTCATCTTATGATGATAAAAAGGGGGAGAAATGGGTGCTATATGTAAGGGGGAGTTATTCTGAAATTATAATTTGGATGCAATGAGTGAGGGGGAGGTTATACTCATATGCTCAATCTTCTTCTTTCTTCCATCCATTGTTTTGTCATCATCAAAAAGGGAGAGAATGTTGACCTTACTCCCTAACTTTTGATGTTTACAAAACAAATGGATAATATTAATATCTATTCAAGAAATATTTTCAATTATGTAGCAATTTGATTCTAAGAACAAGTGCAATTGAGAGAAGACAAAGGTTGCTGAAAGCTGTCGGATGCTTGGATCGGACGTCTGATAATCATTGCGCAACTTCTGACGCATGAAGAACTCCATCACCGGACATTCGAAGGAAATAAGACATTCCCCCTAACTCACCGACTTCGATCGGACTCAAGTATCGACGTCCGATAGATAGAATTCCTTTAAAACTCTTTATTCTATCGGACGAAATACAACGTCATAGTCCTTCATATTCGACGAAACTTCGGATGCTCACAAGACAATACCGACGTCCATAAATTGAAGAGAAAATTTCTCAAAATCACTAATCTGCTGTCGACTTAAAAAATAGGGAGTACCGACGTCCTCCGACACTCCCAACGCTAGTGATCTTCAGCTACTTTCATCTTTGGAAGTTATTAATGAAAAACTTCTTGGTTTCCTAAATAAATAGAGAATGGTCAGAACTCCAAATAACTTTTGCACATTGAGATTACAAAAGATCTAGATAGTTTTAGTGAGAAAGAAAACACTCTCTATAAAGAAAATTTGTATTTGGGGTGTGAGTTCATTGTAAGCTTTTCATTTGGATGAATACTTCAATAGTGTAAGCTCTTGAGGTTGTCCTGGGAAGGAAACTCCTTGCTTGACCGAGGAGCTTGCGGTAAGGAGGAAGTGAACCTTTCCTTTGTACAACAAGATTGTTTACTTCAACTTGAAGAAGCTTGTTCTATAAATTGATCTACAAGTTCAAGAGGAGTTTGGTAGTCAATTGGTTTGCAATTCTTCCCTTCTTATTTACTTATTGTTATACTGTGATCTTTTAATTGCTTATTTCTTCTACTCCCAAGCAATCGTGCTTTCTTACTAATTGCTACATTGTGTGGTCACTTAAAAAAGAGGGTAAATTTCATTTTGAGCAAAAAGTGCCCATAGCTTGATTAGCTTTTTAATCAACCTAATTCATCCCCTCTTAGGTTGTTTTCGATCCTTACAATTGGTATCAGAGCTTGGTCTCCTTGAGATTAAATTCAATCCGCTTAGGAGTAAAAATGACAACCAATAATGCCATTTTTTTGAAGGACATTCTGTCATTAGACCACCTATGTTTAATGGGTCAAATTATGTGAGTTGGAATGAAAGAATGATTATCTTTTTGCAATCAATTGATATTGAATTGTGGTTTATTATTAGTGAAGGTCCATATGATGCCTCTCTTATAGATGAAAATACTCATAGATCTAGACCAAAAATATGAAGTGAACTGACTACTGTGGATAGAGCTTATCTCACCTTAAATGCAAAAGTCATGAATGTGTTATATTGTGCTTTAGACTCAAATGAATCTATTAGAGTCAAGGGTTGTAAGTCTGCTAAAGAAATCTGGAACAAACTTAGAGAAATCCATGAAGGAAGTGAGAAAGTGAGAGAACAAAAGAAGTCTATTCTGGTTACCAAGTATGAATCGTTCAAGATGGAACCTCATGAAAACATTGATGAGATGTACTGTAGATTCAACGACCTTATTAAGGACTTAGAGGTGCTGGAAAAGGAATACTCTCTAGGTGAAAAAAATAGAAAAATTCTGAATGCTTTATCCAAGGATTGGGAGAGTAAAGTTACTGCCATTGAAGAAGCTAGAGATCTAAATTTCTTGCCCATTGAATCTCTTATTAATTCTCTAACATCTTATGAGCTGAAACTTAAGTCCAAAGTGCAAGAGGAAGAGGATGCGAAAGTAAGAAGGAGCATTGCTCTAAAGATATCTCATGATGTAAATGATTCTGCCTCTCTAGATGGAGAAGATGTGGAAGTTGATGATAGTGATCTAGCTCTCATCACAAGAAGTTTCAAGAGGATTCTCAACGAAAGGAGATTTAGAAAAGGAGGATCTAGCAATTCAGATTCTAATCAATTCAACAATGCAAGAAACAAAGAAAAGTATGAGATCAACAAAAAGCAAGGTGACAAATGCTATGATGCGGCCAACTTGGACACTACATGAGTGAGTGTCCAATGAAGAAGAGGAAAGTTGAAAGAAAACCAAGATTCAACAACTTTCAATTCATATAGAATGAGTGCAACTCCGATGGTGAAATTAAAGAGGAAGAAGAATCTGCTCAATTGGCTTTCATGGCATTGGAGATAATGAGGTAACATTTTCTAACTCTCAATTTGAAAGTAATGATGAAAGTGATGATGATCTTAAATCTTTCATTATAAAATTGCATGATAGTTTGAAAGAATCTTATACTAGAAACAAGGAATTAAAACATAAAATTGGCTTTCTTCTTCAGGACAATGCACGTCTTTTTCAAGAAAATAAAATACTAAAAACTAAAAGTGATTTCTTAAAAAAGAGTTAGACTGTTTTACACTTTGAGCTTGATAGAAAAACAAGATTTTGTGAAATGTTAAAAAAGGAACAAGGTGATTTGAAAAGAAGAATGGATAATTTAAATGAGTTGCTCCAACATAAAAAATAAGACTGTTTTCAAGGTAATAAATCAAAGACTTATCTTGGCACTCATGAGAAGAAGTTAAATTCCGGTGTAAATAATTTTGCTGTTTATAAGAGAAGACAAGTGAGATTTGTTAAACGTGTTTATGCAAATAACTCTTTGGTTATGTGTAATTTTTGTTGTCAAAAAGGTCAAATGAAAAGTGATTGTTATGTGAGAAAGAACATGGGAAGAGGCATGAAATGCATGTGGATAGTTAGACATGATGCTAACTCTAACAAGTCGGAGATATTGATAAGATTGGTGAGATTCTTGTTCATAATGCCTTTTGTAATTCTCTTTTGATGTTTCTGATGCTTTGAACTGAGTTTTCCTTGATGTTTTTGAATATTACTGAATTTGTATGATGTCAACAAGGGAGAGAAAAGAACAATTCTGATCTACTGATGATTTGGTTTGTTAAACTCTCTGTGATATGTTGGTACTCTCCGTTGGTGATTGCTGAATTCTGGTATCATTTCTCTGTTTTTGTTTGGAATATTGGATTCTCTGTTATTGTTGCTGGATTACGGTATGAGATTTTTACTCTCATCTTATGATGATAAAAAGGGGGAGAAATGGGTGCTATATGTAAGGGGGAGTTATTCTGAAATTATAATTTGGATGCAATGAGTGAGGGGGAGGTTATACTCATATGCTCAATCTTCTTCTTTCTTCCATCCATTGTTTTGTCATCATCAAAAAGGGAGAGAATGTTGACCTTACTCCCTAACTTTTGATGTTTACAAAACAAATGGATAATATTAATATCTATTCAAGAAATATTTTCAATTATGTAGCAATTTGATTCTAAGAACAAGTGCAATTGAGAGAAGACAAAGGTTGCTGAAAGCTGTCGGATGCTTGGATCGGACGTCTGATAATCATTGCGCAACTTCTGACGCATGAAGAACTCCATCACCGGACATTCGAAGGAAATAAGACATTCCCCCTAACTCACCGACTTCGATCGGACTCAAGTATCGGACGTCCGATAGAATCCTTTAAACTCTTTATCTGCTATCGGACGGAAGTACCAGACGTCCGATAGGATCCTTCATATTCGACGAAAGCTGTCGGATGCTCACAAGGACAATACCGGACGTCCGATAGAATTGAAGAAAATTTCTCAAACTCACTATCTGCTGTCGGACTTAAAAAATAGGAGTACCGGACGTCCGACACTCCCAACGGCTAGTTGACTCTTCAGCTACTTTCTATCTGTTGGAAGTATTAATGAAACACTTTCTTGGTTTCCTATAAATAGAGAATGGTCAGAAACTCCAAATAACTTTTGCACATTGAAGATACAAAAGATCTAGAGTAGTTTTAGTGAGAAAACACTCTCTAAAGAAAATTTGTAGTCTTGGTGGTGTGAAGTTCATTGTAAGCTTTTCATTTGTGAGTGAATACTTCAATAGTGTAGCTCTGTGAGGGTTGTCCTGAGGGATAGTAAAACTTCCTTGCTTGACCGAGTGGAGCTTGGGGTAAGGAGGAAGTGAACCTTCCTTTGTACACAAGATTGGTTGTACTTCATCAACTTGAAGAAGCTTGTTCTATAAATTGATCTACAAGTTCAAGAGGAGTTTGGTAGTCAATTGGTTTGCAATTCTTCCCTTCTTATTTACTTATTGTTATACTGTGATCTTTTAATTGCTTATTTCTTCTACTCCCAAGCAATCGTGCTTTCTTACTAATTGCTACATTGTGTGGTCACTTAGAAAAGAGGGTAAATTTCATTTTGAGCAAAAAGTGCCCATAGCTTGATTAGCTTTTTAATCAACCTAATTCATCCCCTCTTAGGTTGTTTTCGATCCTTACAATTGGTATCAGAGCTTGGTCTCCTTGAGATTAAATTCAATCCGCTTAGGAGTAAAAATGACAACCAATAATGCCATTTTTTTGAAGGACATTCTGTCATTAGACCACCTATGTTTAATGGGTCAAATTATGTGAGTTGGAATGAAAGAATGATTATCTTTTTGCAATCAATTGATATTGAATTGTGGTTTATTATTAGTGAAGGTCCATATGATGCCTCTCTTATAGATGAAAATACTCATAGATCTAGACCAAAAATATGAAGTGAACTGACTACTGTGGATAGAGCTTATCTCACCTTAAATGCAAAAGTCATGAATGTGTTATATTGTGCTTTAGACTCAAATGAATCTATTAGAGTCAAGGGTTGTAAGTCCGCTAAAGAAATCTGGAACAAACTTAGAGAAATCCATGAAGGAAGTGAGAAAGTGAGAGAACAAAAGAAGTCTATTCTGGTTACCAAGTATGAATCGTTCAAGATGGAACCTCATGAAAACATTGATGAGATGTACTGTAGATTCAACGACCTTATTAAGGACTTAGAGGTGCTGGAAAAGGAATACTCTCTAGGTGAGAAAAATAGAAAAATTCTGAATGCTTTATCCAAGGATTGGGAGAGTAAAGTTACTGCCATTGAAGAAGCTAGAGATCTAAATTTCTTGCCCATTGAATCTCTTATTAATTCTCTAACATCTTATGAGCTGAAACTTAAGTCCAAAGTGCAAGAGGAAGAGGATGCGAAAGTAAGAAGGAGCATTGCTCTAAAGATATCTCATGATGTAAATGATTCTGCCTCTCTAGATGGAGAAGATGTGGAAGTTGATGATAGTGATCTAGCTCTCATCACAAGAAGTTTCAAGAGGATTCTCAACGAAAGGAGATTTAGAAAAGGAGGATCTAGCAATTCAGATTCTAATCAATTCAACAATGCAAGAAACAAAGAAAAGTATGAGATCAACAAAAAGCAAGGTGACAAATGCTATGATGCGGCCAACTTGGACACTACATGAGTGAGTGTCCAATGAAGAAGAGGAAAGTTGAAAGAAAACCAAGATTCAACAACTTTCAATTCATATAGAATGAGTGCAACTCCGATGGTGAAATTAAAGAGGAAGAAGAATCTGCTCAATTGGCTTTCATGGCATTGGAGATAATGAGGTAACATTTTCTAACTCTCAATTTGAAAGTAATGATGAAAGTGATGATGATCTTAAATCTTTCATTATAAAATTGCATGATAGTTTGAAAGAATCTTATACTAGAAACAAGGAATTAAAACATAAAATTGGCTTTCTTCTTCAGGACAATGCACGTCTTTTTCAAGAAAATAAAATACTAAAAACTAAAAGTGATTTCTTAAAAAAGAGTTAGACTGTTTTACACTTTGAGCTTGATAGAAAAACAAGATTTTGTGAAATGTTAAAAAAGGAACAAGGTGATTTGAAAAGAAGAATGGATAATTTAAATGAGTTGCTCCAACATAAAAAATAAGACTGTTTTCAAGGTAATAAATCAAAGACTTATCTTGGCACTCATGAGAAGAAGTTAAATTCCGGTGTAAATAATTTTGCTGTTTATAAGAGAAGACAAGTGAGATTTGTTAAACGTGTTTATGCAAATAACTCTTTGGTTATGTGTAATTTTTGTTGTCAAAAAGGTCAAATGAAAAGTGATTGTTATGTGAGAAAGAACATGGGAAGAGGCATGAAATGCATGTGGATAGTTAGACATGATGCTAACTCTAACAAGTCGGAGATATTGATAAGATTGGTGAGATTCTTGTTCATAATGCCTTTTGTAATTCTCTTTTGATGTTTCTGATGCTTTGAACTGAGTTTTCCTTGATGTTTTTGAATATTACTGAATTTGTATGATGTCAACAAGGGAGAGAAAAGAACAATTCTGATCTACTGATGATTTGGTTTGTTAAACTCTCTGTGATATGTTGGTACTCTCCGTTGGTGATTGCTGAATTCTGGTATCATTTCTCTGTTTTTGTTTGGAATATTGGATTCTCTGTTATTGTTGCTGGATTACGGTATGAGATTTTTACTCTCATCTTATGATGATAAAAAGGGGGAGAAATGGGTGCTATATGTAAGGGGGAGTTATTCTGAAATTATAATTTGGATGCAATGAGTGAGGGGGAGGTTATACTCATATGCTCAATCTTCTTCTTTCTTCCATCCATTGTTTTGTCATCATCAAAAAGGGAGAGAATGTTGACCTTACTCCCTAACTTTTGATGTTTACAAAACAAATGGATAATATTAATATCTATTCAAGAAATATTTTCAATTATGTAGCAATTTGATTCTAAGAACAAGTGCAATTGAGAGAAGACAAAGGTTGCTGAAAGCTGTCGGATGCTTGGATCGGACGTCTGATAATCATTGCGCAACTTCTGACGCATGAAGAACTCCATCACCGGACATTCGAAGGAAATAAGACATTCCCCCTAACTCACCGACTTCGATCGGACTCAAGTATCGGACGTCCGATAGAATCCTTTAAACTCTTTATCTGCTATCGGACGGAAGTACCAGACGTCCGATAGGATCCTTCATATTCGACGAAAGCTGTCGGATGCTCACAAGGACAATACCGGACGTCCGATAGAATTGAAGAAAATTTCTCAAACTCACTATCTGCTGTCGGACTTAAAAAATAGGAGTACCGGACGTCCGACACTCCCAACGGCTAGTTGACTCTTCAGCTACTTTCTATCTGTTGGAAGTATTAATGAAACACTTTCTTGGTTTCCTATAAATAGAGAATGGTCAGAAACTCCAAATAACTTTTGCACATTGAAGATACAAAAGATCTAGAGTAGTTTTAGTGAGAAAACACTCTCTAAAGAAAATTTGTAGTCTTGGTGGTGTGAAGTTCATTGTAAGCTTTTCATTTGTGAGTGAATACTTCAATAGTGTAGCTCTGTGAGGGTTGTCCTGAGGGATAGTAAAACTTCCTTGCTTGACCGAGTGGAGCTTGGGGTAAGGAGGAAGTGAACCTTCCTTTGTACACAAGATTGGTTGTACTTCATCAACTTGAAGAAGCTTGTTCTATAAATTGATCTACAAGTTCAAGAGGAGTTTGGTAGTCAATTGGTTTGCAATTCTTCCCTTCTTATTTACTTATTGTTATACTGTGATCTTTTAATTGCTTATTTCTTCTACTCCCAAGCAATCGTGCTTTCTTACTAATTGCTACATTGTGTGGTCACTTAGAAAAGAGGGTAAATTTCATTTTGAGCAAAAAGTGCCCATAGCTTGATTAGCTTTTTAATCAACCTAATTCATCCCCTCTTAGGTTGTTTTCGATCCTTACAATTGGTATCAGAGCTTGGTCTCCTTGAGATTAAATTCAATCCGCTTAGGAGTAAAAATGACAACCAATAATGCCATTTTTTTGAAGGACATTCTGTCATTAGACCACCTATGTTTAATGGGTCAAATTATGTGAGTTGGAATGAAAGAATGATTATCTTTTTGCAATCAATTGATATTGAATTGTGGTTTATTATTAGTGAAGGTCCATATGATGCCTCTCTTATAGATGAAAATACTCATAGATCTAGACCAAAAATATGAAGTGAACTGACTACTGTGGATAGAGCTTATCTCACCTTAAATGCAAAAGTCATGAATGTGTTATATTGTGCTTTAGACTCAAATGAATCTATTAGAGTCAAGGGTTGTAAGTCCGCTAAAGAAATCTGGAACAAACTTAGAGAAATCCATGAAGGAAGTGAGAAAGTGAGAGAACAAAAGAAGTCTATTCTGGTTACCAAGTATGAATCGTTCAAGATGGAACCTCATGAAAACATTGATGAGATGTACTGTAGATTCAACGACCTTATTAAGGACTTAGAGGTGCTGGAAAAGGAATACTCTCTAGGTGAGAAAAATAGAAAAATTCTGAATGCTTTATCCAAGGATTGGGAGAGTAAAGTTACTGCCATTGAAGAAGCTAGAGATCTAAATTTCTTGCCCATTGAATCTCTTATTAATTCTCTAACATCTTATGAGCTGAAACTTAAGTCCAAAGTGCAAGAGGAAGAGGATGCGAAAGTAAGAAGGAGCATTGCTCTAAAGATATCTCATGATGTAAATGATTCTGCCTCTCTAGATGGAGAAGATGTGGAAGTTGATGATAGTGATCTAGCTCTCATCACAAGAAGTTTCAAGAGGATTCTCAACGAAAGGAGATTTAGAAAAGGAGGATCTAGCAATTCAGATTCTAATCAATTCAACAATGCAAGAAACAAAGAAAAGTATGAGATCAACAAAAAGCAAGGTGACAAATGCTAAGATGCGGCCAACTTGGACACTACATGAGTGAGTGTCCAATGAAGAAGAGGAAAGTTGAAAGAAAACCAAGATTCAACAACTTTCAATTCATATAGAATGAGTGCAACTCCGATGGTGAAATTAAAGAGGAAGAAGAATCTGCTCAATTGGCTTTCATGGCCATTGGAGATAATGAGGTAACATTTTCTAACTCTCAATTTGAAAGTAATGATGAAAGTGATGATGATCTTAAATCTTTTATTATAAAATTGCATGATAGTTTGAAAGAATCTTATACTAGAAACAAGGAATTAAAACATAAAATTGGCTTTCTTCTTCAGGACAATGCACGTCTTTTTCAAGAAAATAAAATACTAAAAACTAAAAGTGATTTCTTAAAAAAGAGTTAGACTGTTTTACACTTTGAGCTTGATAGAAAAACAAGATTTTGTGAAATGTTATAAAAGGAACAAGGTGATTTGAAAAGAAGAATGGATAATTTAAATGAGTTGCTCCAACATAAAAAATAAGACTGTTTTCAAGGTAATAAATCAAAGACTTATCTTGGCACTCATGAGAAGAAGTTAAATTTCGGTGTAAATAATTTTGCTGTTTATAAGAGAAGACAAGTGAGATTTGTTAAACGTGTTTATGCAAATAACTCTTTGGTTATGTGTAATTTTTGTTGTCAAAAAGGTCAAATGAAAAGTGATTGTTATGTGAGAAAGAACATGGGAAGAGGCATGAAATGCATGTGGATAGTTAGACATGATGCTAACTCTAACAAGTCGGAGATATTGATAAGATTGGTGAGATTCTTGTTCATAATGCCTTTTGTAATTCTCTTTTGATGTTTCTGATGCTTTGAACTGAGTTTTCCTTGATGTTTTTGAATATTACTGAATTTGTATGATGTCAACAAGGGAGAGAAAAGAACAATTCTGATCTACTGATGATTTGGTTTGTTAAACTCTCTGTGATATGTTGGTACTCTCCGTTGGTGATTGCTGAATTCTGGTATCATTTCTCTGTTTTTGTTTGGAATATTGGATTCTCTGTTATTGTTGCTGGATTACGGTATGAGATTTTTACTCTCATCTTATGATGATAAAAAGGGGGAGAAATGGGTGCTATATGTAAGGGGGAGTTATTCTGAAATTATAATTTGGATGCAATGAGTGAGGGGGAGGTTATACTCATATGCTCAATCTTCTTCTTTCTTCCATCCATTGTTTTGTCATCATCAAAAAGGGAGAGAATGTTGACCTTACTCCCTAACTTTTGATGTTTACAAAACAAATGGATAATATTAATATCTATTCAAGAAATATTTTCAATTATGTAGCAATTTGATTCTAAGAACAAGTGCAATTGAGAGAAGACAAAGGTTGCTGAAAGCTGTCGGATGCTTGGATCGGACGTCTGATAATCATTGCGCAACTTCTGACGCATGAAGAACTCCATCACCGGACATTCGAAGGAAATAAGACATTCCCCCTAACTCACCGACTTCGATCGGACTCAAGTATCGGACGTCCGATAGAATCCTTTAAACTCTTTATCTGCTATCGGACGGAAGTACCAGACGTCCGATAGGATCCTTCATATTCGACGAAAGCTGTCGGATGCTCACAAGGACAATACCGGACGTCCGATAGAATTGAAGAAAATTTCTCAAACTCACTATCTGCTGTCGGACTTAAAAAATAGGAGTACCGGACGTCCGACACTCCCAACGGCTAGTTGACTCTTCAGCTACTTTCTATCTGTTGGAAGTATTAATGAAACACTTTCTTGGTTTCCTATAAATAGAGAATGGTCAGAAACTCCAAATAACTTTTGCACATTGAAGATACAAAAGATCTAGAGTAGTTTTAGTGAGAAAACACTCTCTAAAGAAAATTTGTAGTCTTGGTGGTGTGAAGTTCATTGTAAGCTTTTCATTTGTGAGTGAATACTTCAATAGTGTAGCTCTGTGAGGGTTGTCCTGAGGGATAGTAAAACTTCCTTGCTTGACCGAGTGGAGCTTGGGGTAAGGAGGAAGTGAACCTTCCTTTGTACACAAGATTGGTTGTACTTCATCAACTTGAAGAAGCTTGTTCTATAAATTGATCTACAAGTTCAAGAGGAGTTTGGTAGTCAATTGGTTTGCAATTCTTCCCTTCTTATTTACTTATTGTTATACTGTGATCTTTTAATTGCTTATTTCTTCTACTCCCAAGCAATCGTGCTTTCTTACTAATTGCTACATTGTGTGGTCACTTAGAAAAGAGGGTAAATTTCATTTTGAGCAAAAAGTGCCCATAGCTTGATTAGCTTTTTAATCAACCTAATTCATCCCCTCTTAGGTTGTTTTCGATCCTTACAATTGGTATCAGAGCTTGGTCTCCTTGAGATTAAATTCAATCCGCTTAGGAGTAAAAATGACAACCAATAATGCCATTTTTTTGAAGGACATTCTGTCATTAGACCACCTATGTTTAATGGGTCAAATTATGTGAGTTGGAATGAAAGAATGATTATCTTTTTGCAATCAATTGATATTGAATTGTGGTTTATTATTAGTGAAGGTCCATATGATGCCTCTCTTATAGATGAAAATACTCATAGATCTAGACCAAAAATATGAAGTGAACTGACTACTGTGGATAGGGCTTATCTCACCTTAAATGCAAAAGTCATGAATGTGTTATATTGTGCTTTAGACTCAAATGAATCTATTAGAGTCAAGGGTTGTAAGTCCGCTAAAGAAATCTGGAACAAACTTAGAGAAATCCATGAAGGAAGTGAGAAAGTGAGAGAACAAAAGAAGTCTATTCTGGTTACCAAGTATGAATCGTTCAAGATGGAACCTCATGAAAATATTGATGAGATGTACTGTAGATTCAACGACCTTATTAAGGACTTAGAGGTGCTGGAAAAGGAATACTCTCTAGGTGAGAAAAATAGAAAAATTCTGAATGCTTTATCCAAGGATTGGGAGAGTAAAGTTACTGCCATTGAAGAAGCTAGAGATCTAAATTTCTTGCCCATTGAATCTCTTATTAATTCTCTAACATCTTATGAGCTGAAACTTAAGTCCAAAGTGCAAGAGGAAGAGGATGCGAAAGTAAGAAGGAGCATTGCTCTAAAGATATCTCATGATGTAAATGATTCTGCCTCTCTAGATGGAGAAGATGTGGAAGTTGATGATAGTGATCTAGCTCTCATCACAAGAAGTTTCAAGAGGATTCTCAACGAAAGGAGATTTAGAAAAGGAGGATCTAGCAATTCAGATTCTAATCAATTCAACAATGCAAGAAACAAAGAAAAGTATGAGATCAACAAAAAGCAAGGTGACAAATGCTATGATGCGGCCAACTTGGACACTACATGAGTGAGTGTCCAATGAAGAAGAGGAAAGTTGAAAGAAAACCAAGATTCAACAACTTTCAATTCATATAGAATGAGTGCAACTCCGATGGTGAAATTAAAGAGGAAGAAGAATCTGCTCAATTGGCTTTCATGGCATTGGAGATAATGAGGTAACATTTTCTAACTCTCAATTTGAAAGTAATGATGAAAGTGATGATGATCTTAAATCTTTCATTATAAAATTGCATGATAGTTTGAAAGAATCTTATACTAGAAACAAGGAATTAAAACATAAAATTGGCTTTCTTCTTCAGGACAATGCACGTCTTTTTCAAGAAAATAAAATACTAAAAACTAAAAGTGATTTCTTAAAAAAGAGTTAGACTGTTTTACACTTTGAGCTTGATAGAAAAACAAGATTTTGTGAAATGTTAAAAAAGGAACAAGGTGATTTGAAAAGAAGAATGGATAATTTAAATGAGTTGCTCCAACATAAAAAATAAGACTGTTTTCAAGGTAATAAATCAAAGACTTATCTTGGCACTCATGAGAAGAAGTTAAATTCCGGTGTAAATAATTTTGCTGTTTATAAGAGAAGACAAGTGAGATTTGTTAAACGTGTTTATGCAAATAACTCTTTGGTTATGTGTAATTTTTGTTGTCAAAAAGGTCAAATGAAAAGTGATTGTTATGTGAGAAAGAACATGGGAAGAGGCATGAAATGCATGTGGATAGTTAGACATGATGCTAACTCTAACAAGTCGGAGATATTGATAAGATTGGTGAGATTCTTGTTCATAATGCCTTTTGTAATTCTCTTTTGATGTTTCTGATGCTTTGAACTGAGTTTTCCTTGATGTTTTTGAATATTACTGAATTTGTATGATGTCAACAAGGGAGAGAAAAGAACAATTCTGATCTACTGATGATTTGGTTTGTTAAACTCTCTGTGATATGTTGGTACTCTCCGTTGGTGATTGCTGAATTCTGGTATCATTTCTCTGTTTTTGTTTGGAATATTGGATTCTCTGTTATTGTTGCTGGATTACGGTATGAGATTTTTACTCTCATCTTATGATGATAAAAAGGGGGAGAAATGGGTGCTATATGTAAGGGGGAGTTATTCTGAAATTATAATTTGGATGCAATGAGTGAGGGGGAGGTTATACTCATATGCTCAATCTTCTTCTTTCTTCCATCCATTGTTTTGTCATCATCAAAAAGGGAGAGAATGTTGACCTTACTCCCTAACTTTTGATGTTTACAAAACAAATGGATAATATTAATATCCATTCAAGAAATATTTTCAATTATGTAGCAATTTGATTCTAAGAACAAGTGCAATTGAGAGAAGACAAAGGTTGCTGAAAGCTGTCGGATGCTTGGATCGGACGTCTGATAATCATTGCGCAACTTCTGACGCATGAAGAACTTCATCACCGGACATTCGAAGGAAATAAGACATTCCCCCTAACTCACCGACTTCGATCGGACTCAAGTATCGGACGTCCGATAGAATCCTTTAAACTCTTTATCTGCTATCGGACGGAAGTACCAGACGTCCGATAGGATCCTTCATATTCGACGAAAGCTGTCGGATGCTCACAAGGACAATACCGGACGTCCGATAGAATTGAAGAAAATTTCTCAAACTCACTATCTGCTGTCGGACTTAAAAAATAGGAGTACCGGACGTCCGACACTCCCAACGGCTAGTTGACTCTTCAGCTACTTTCTATCTGTTGGAAGTATTAATGAAACACTTTCTTGGTTTCCTATAAATAGAGAATGGTCAGAAACTCCAAATAACTTTTGCACATTGAAGATACAAAAGATCTAGAGTAGTTTTAGTGAGAAAACACTCTCTAAAGAAAATTTGTAGTCTTGGTGGTGTGAAGTTCATTGTAAGCTTTTCATTTGTGAGTGAATACTTCAATAGTGTAGCTCTGTGAGGGTTGTCCTGAGGGATAGTAAAACTTCCTTGCTTGACCGAGTGGAGCTTGGGGTAAGGAGGAAGTGAACCTTCCTTTGTACACAAGATTGGTTGTACTTCATCAACTTGAAGAAGCTTGTTCTATAAATTGATCTACAAGTTCAAGAGGAGTTTGGTAGTCAATTGGTTTGCAATTCTTCCCTTCTTATTTACTTATTGTTGTACTGTGATCTTTTAATTGCTTATTTCTTCTACTCCCAAGCAATCGTGCTTTCTTACTAATTGCTACATTGTGTGGTCACTTAGAAAAGAGGGTAAATTTCATTTTGAGCAAAAAGTGCCCATAGCTTGATTAGCTTTTTAATCAACCTAATTCATCCCCTCTTAGGTTGTTTTCGATCCTTACAATTGGTATCAGAGCTTGGTCTCCTTGAGATTAAATTCAATCCGCTTAGGAGTAAAAATGACAACCAATAATGCCATTTTTTTGAAGGACATTCTGTCATTAGACCACCTATGTTTAATGGGTCAAATTATGTGAGTTGGAATGAAAGAATGATTATCTTTTTGCAATCAATTGATATTGAATTGTGGTTTATTATTAGTGAAGGTCCATATGATGCCTCTCTTATAGATGAAAATACTCATAGATCTAGACCAAAAATATGAAGTGAACTGACTACTGTGGATAGAGCTTATCTCACCTTAAATGCAAAAGTCATGAATGTGTTATATTGTGCTTTAGACTCAAATGAATCTATTAGAGTCAAGGGTTGTAAGTCCGCTAAAGAAATCTGGAACAAACTTAGAGAAATCCATGAAGGAAGTGAGAAAGTGAGAGAACAAAAGAAGTCTATTCTGGTTACCAAGTATGAATCGTTCAAGATGGAACCTCATGAAAACATTGATGAGATGTACTGTAGATTCAACGACCTTATTAAGGACTTAGAGGTGCTGGAAAAGGAATACTCTCTAGGTGAGAAAAATAGAAAAATTCTGAATGCTTTATCCAAGGATTGGGAGAGTAAAGTTACTGCCATTGAAGAAGCTAGAGATCTAAATTTCTTGCCCATTGAATCTCTTATTAATTCTCTAACATCTTATGAGCTGAAACTTAAGTCCAAAGTGCAAGAGGAAGAGGATGCGAAAGTAAGAAGGAGCATTGCTCTAAAGATATCTCATGATGTAAATGATTCTGCCTCTCTAGATGGAGAAGATGTGGAAGTTGATGATAGTGATCTAGCTCTCATCACAAGAAGTTTCAAGAGGATTCTCAACGAAAGGAGATTTAGAAAAGGAGGATCTAGCAATTCAGATTCTAATCAATTCAACAATGCAAGAAACAAAGAAAAGTATGAGATCAACAAAAAGCAAGGTGACAAATGCTATGATGCGGCCAACTTGGACACTACATGAGTGAGTGTCCAATGAAGAAGAGGAAAGTTGAAAGAAAACCAAGATTCAACAACTTTCAATTCATATAGAATGAGTGCAACTCCGATGGTGAAATTAAAGAGGAAGAAGAATCTGCTCAATTGGCTTTCATGGCCATTGGAGATAATGAGGTAACATTTTCTAACTCTCAATTTGAAAGTAATGATGAAAGTGATGATGATCTTAAATCTTTCATTATAAAATTGCATGATAGTTTGAAAGAATCTTATACTAGAAACAAGGAATTAAAACATAAAATTGGCTTTCTTCTTCAGGACAATGCACGTCTTTTTCAAGAAAATAAAATACTAAAAACTAAAAGTGATTTCTTAAAAAAGAGTTAGACTGTTTTACACTTTGAGCTTGATAGAAAAACAAGATTTTGTGAAATGTTAAAAAAGGAACAAGGTGATTTGAAAAGAAGAATGGATAATTTAAATGAGTTGCTCCAACATAAAAATTAAGACTGTTTTCAAGGTAATAAATCAAAGACTTATCTTGGCACTCATGAGAAGAAGTTAAATTCCGGTGTAAATAATTTTGCTGTTTATAAGAGAAGACAAGTGAGATTTGTTAAACGTGTTTACGCAAATAACTCTTTGGTTATGTGTAATTTTTGTTGTCAAAAAGGTCAAATGAAAAGTGATTGTTATGTGAGAAAGAACATGGGAAGAGGCATGAAATGCATATGGATAGTTAGACATGATGCTAACTCTAACAAGTCGGAGATATTGATAAGATTGGTGAGATTCTTGTTCATAATGCCTTTTGTAATTCTCTTTTGATGTTTCTGATGCTTTGAACTGAGTTTTCCTTGATGTTTTTGAATATTACTGAATTTGTATGATGTCAACAAGGGAGAGAAAAGAACAATTCTGATCTACTGATGATTTGGTTTGTTAAACTCTCTGTGATATGTTGGTACTCTCCGTTGGTGATTGCTGAATTCTGGTATCATTTCTCTGTTTTTGTTTGGAATATTGGATTCTCTGTTATTGTTGCTGGATTACGGTATGAGATTTTTACTCTCATCTTATGATGATAAAAAGGGGGAGAAATGGGTGCTATATGTAAGGGGGAGTTATTCTGAAATTATAATTTGGATGCAATGAGTGAGGGGGAGGTTATACTCATATGCTCAATCTTCTTCTTTCTTCCATCCATTGTTTTGTCATCATCAAAAAGGGAGAGAATGTTGACCTTACTCCCTAACTTTTGATGTTTACAAAACAAATGGATAATATTAATATCTATTCAAGAAATATTTTCAATTATGTAGCAATTTGATTCTAAGAACAAGTGCAATTGAGAGAAGACAAAGGTTGCTGAAAGCTGTCGGATGCTTGGATCGGACGTCTGATAATCATTGCGCAACTTCTGACGCATGAAGAACTCCATCACCGGACATTCGAAGGAAATAAGACATTCCCCCTAACTCACCGACTTCGATCGGACTCAAGTATCGGACGTCCGATAGAATCCTTTAAACTCTTTATCTGCTATCGGACGGAAGTATCAGACGTCCGATAGGATCCTTCATATTCGACGAAAGCTGTCGGATGCTCACAAGGACAATACCGGACGTCCGATAGAATTGAAGAAAATTTCTCAAACTCACTATCTGCTGTCGGACTTAAAAAATAGGAGTACCGGACGTCCGACACTCCCAACGGCTAGTTGACTCTTCAGCTACTTTCTATCTGTTGGAAGTATTAATGAAACACTTTCTTGGTTTCCTATAAATAGAGAATGGTCAGAAACTCCAAATAACTTTTGCACATTGAAGATACAAAAGATCTAGAGTAGTTTTAGTGAGAAAACACTCTCTAAAGAAAATTTGTAGTCTTGGTGGTGTGAAGTTCATTGTAAGCTTTTCATTTGTGAGTGAATACTTCAATAGTGTAGCTCTGTGAGGGTTGTCCTGAGGGATAGTAAAACTTCCTTGCTTGACCGAGTGGAGCTTGGGGTAAGGAGGAAGTGAACCTTCCTTTGTACACAAGATTGGTTGTACTTCATCAACTTGAAGAAGCTTGTTCTATAAATTGATCTACAAGTTCAAGAGGAGTTTGGTAGTCAATTGGTTTGCAATTCTTCCCTTCTTATTTACTTATTGTTATACTGTGATCTTTTAATTGCTTATTTCTTCTACTCCCAAGCAATCGTGCTTTCTTACTAATTGCTACATTGTGTGGTCACTTAGAAAAGAGGGTAAATTTCATTTTGAGCAAAAAGTGCCCATAGCTTGATTAGCTTTTTAATCAACCTAATTCATCCCCTCTTAGGTTGTTTTCGATCCTTACAATTGGTATCAGAGCTTGGTCTCCTTGAGATTAAATTCAATCCGCTTAGGAGTAAAAATGACAACCAATAATGCCATTTTTTTGAAGGACATTCTGTCATTAGACCACCTATGTTTAATGGGTCAAATTATGTGAGTTGGAATGAAAGAATGATTATCTTTTTGCAATCAATTGATATTGAATTGTGGTTTATTATTAGTGAAGGTCCATATGATGCCTCTCTTATAGATGAAAATACTCATAGATCTAGACCAAAAATATGAAGTGAACTGACTACTGTGGATAGAGCTTATCTCACCTTAAATGCAAAAGTCATGAATGTGTTATATTGTGCTTTAGACTCAAATGAATCTATTAGAGTCAAGGGTTGTAAGTCTGCTAAAGAAATCTGGAACAAACTTAGAGAAATCCATGAAGGAAGTGAGAAAGTGAGAGAACAAAAGAAGTCTATTCTGGTTACCAAGTATGAATCGTTCAAGATGGAACCTCATGAAAACATTGATGAGATGTACTGTAGATTCAACGACCTTATTAAGGACTTAGAGGTGCTGGAAAAGGAATACTCTCTAGGTGAAAAAAATAGAAAAATTCTGAATGCTTTATCCAAGGATTGGGAGAGTAAAGTTACTGCCATTGAAGAAGCTAGAGATCTAAATTTCTTGCCCATTGAATCTCTTATTAATTCTCTAACATCTTATGAGCTGAAACTTAAGTCCAAAGTGCAAGAGGAAGAGGATGCGAAAGTAAGAAGGAGCATTGCTCTAAAGATATCTCATGATGTAAATGATTCTGCCTCTCTAGATGGAGAAGATGTGGAAGTTGATGATAGTGATCTAGCTCTCATCACAAGAAGTTTCAAGAGGATTCTCAACGAAAGGAGATTTAGAAAAGGAGGATCTAGCAATTCAGATTCTAATCAATTCAACAATGCAAGAAACAAAGAAAAGTATGAGATCAACAAAAAGCAAGGTGACAAATGCTATGATGCGGCCAACTTGGACACTACATGAGTGAGTGTCCAATGAAGAAGAGGAAAGTTGAAAGAAAACCAAGATTCAACAACTTTCAATTCATATAGAATGAGTGCAACTCCGATGGTGAAATTAAAGAGGAAGAAGAATCTGCTCAATTGGCTTTCATGGCCATTGGAGATAATGAGGTAACATTTTCTAACTCTCAATTTGAAAGTAATGATGAAAGTGATGATGATCTTAAATCTTTCATTATAAAATTGCATGATAGTTTGAAAGAATCTTATTCTAGAAACAAGGAATTAAAACATAAAATTGGCTTTCTTCTTCAGGACAATGCACGTCTTTTTCAAGAAAATAAAATACTAAAAACTAAAAGTGATTTCTTAAAAAAGAGTTAGACTGTTTTACACTTTGAGCTTGATAGAAAAACAAGATTTTGTGAAATGTTAAAAAAGGAACAAGGTGATTTGAAAAGAAGAATGGATAATTTAAATGAGTTGCTCCAACATAAAAAATAAGACTGTTTTCAAGGTAATAAATCAAAGACTTATCTTGGCACTCATGAGAAGAAGTTAAATTCCGGTGTAAATAATTTTGCTGTTTATAAGAGAAGACAAGTGAGATTTGTTAAACGTGTTTATGCAAATAACTCTTTGGTTATGTGTAATTTTTGTTGTCAAAAAGGTCAAATGAAAAGTGATTGTTATGTGAGAAAGAACATGGGAAGAGGCATGAAATGCATGTGGATAGTTAGACATGATGCTAACTCTAACAAGTCGGAGATATTGATAAGATTGGTGAGATTCTTGTTCATAATGCCTTTTGTAATTCTCTTTTGATGTTTCTGATGCTTTGAACTGAGTTTTCCTTGATGTTTTTGAATATTACTGAATTTGTATGATGTCAACAAGGGAGAGAAAAGAACAATTCTGATCTACTGATGATTTGGTTTGTTAAACTCTCTGTGATATGTTGGTACTCTCCGTTGGTGATTGCTGAATTCTGGTATCATTTCTCTGTTTTTGTTTGGAATATTGGATTCTCTGTTATTGTTGCTGGATTACGGTATGAGATTTTTACTCTCATCTTATGATGATAAAAAGGGGGAGAAATGGGTGCTATATGTAAGGGGGAGTTATTCTGAAATTATAATTTGGATGCAATGAGTGAGGGGGAGGTTATACTCATATGCTCAATCTTCTTCTTTCTTCCATCCATTGTTTTGTCATCATCAAAAAGGGAGAGAATGTTGACCTTACTCCCTAACTTTTGATGTTTACAAAACAAATGGATAATATTAATATCTATTCAAGAAATATTTTCAATTATGTAGCAATTTGATTCTAAGAACAAGTGCAATTGAGAGAAGACAAAGGTTGCTGAAAGCTGTCGGATGCTTGGATCGGACGTCTGATAATCATTGCGCAACTTCTGACGCATGAAGAACTCCATCACCGGACATTCGAAGGAAATAAGACATTCCCCCTAACTCACCGACTTCGATCGGACTCAAGTATCGGACGTCCGATAGAATCCTTTAAACTCTTTATCTGCTATCGGACGGAAGTACCAGACGTCCGATAGGATCCTTCATATTCGACGAAAGCTGTCGGATGCTCACAAGGACAATACCGGACGTCCGATAGAATTGAAGAAAATTTCTCAAACTCACTATCTGCTGTCGGACTTAAAAAATAGGAGTACCGGACGTCCGACACTCCCAACGGCTAGTTGACTCTTCAGCTACTTTCTATCTGTTGGAAGTATTAATGAAACACTTTCTTGGTTTCCTATAAATAGAGAATGGTCAGAAACTCCAAATAACTTTTGCACATTGAAGATACAAAAGATCTAGAGTAGTTTTAGTGAGAAAACACTCTCTAAAGAAAATTTGTAGTCTTGGTGGTGTGAAGTTCATTGTAAGCTTTTCATTTGTGAGTGAATACTTCAATAGTGTAGCTCTGTGAGGGTTGTCCTGAGGGATAGTAAAACTTCCTTGCTTGACCGAGTGGAGCTTGGGGTAAGGAGGAAGTGAACCTTCCTTTGTACACAAGATTGGTTGTACTTCATCAACTTGAAGAAGCTTGTTCTATAAATTGATCTACAAGTTCAAGAGGAGTTTGGTAGTCAATTGGTTTGCAATTCTTCCCTTCTTATTTACTTATTGTTATACTGTGATCTTTTAATTGCTTATTTCTTCTACTCCCAAGCAATCGTGCTTTCTTACTAATTGCTACATTGTGTGGTCACTTAGAAAAGAGGGTAAATTTCATTTTGAGCAAAAAGTGCCCATAGCTTGATTAGCTTTTTAATCAACCTAATTCATCCCCTCTTAGGTTGTTTTCGATCCTTACAATTGGTATCAGAGCTTGGTCTCCTTGAGATTAAATTCAATCCGCTTAGGAGTAAAAATGACAACCAATAATGCCATTTTTTTGAAGGACATTCTGTCATTAGACCACCTATGTTTAATGGGTCAAATTATGTGAGTTGGAATGAAAGAATGATTATCTTTTTGCAATCAATTGATATTGAATTGTGGTTTATTATTAGTGAAGGTCCATATGATGCCTCTCTTATAGATGAAAATACTCATAGATCTAGACCAAAAATATGAAGTGAACTGACTACTGTGGATAGAGCTTATCTCACCTTAAATGCAAAAGTCATGAATGTGTTATATTGTGCTTTAGACTCAAATGAATCTATTAGAGTCAAGGGTTGTAAGTCCGCTAAAGAAATCTGGAACAAACTTAGAGAAATCCATGAAGGAAGTGAGAAAGTGAGAGAACAAAAGAAGTCTATTCTGGTTACCAAGTATGAATCGTTCAAGATGGAACCTCATGAAAACATTGATGAGATGTACTGTAGATTCAACGACCTTATTAAGGACTTAGAGGTGCTGGAAAAGGAATACTCTCTAGGTGAGAAAAATAGAAAAATTCTGAATGCTTTATCCAAGGATTGGGAGAGTAAAGTTACTGCCATTGAAGAAGCTAGAGATCTAAATTTCTTGCCCATTGAATCTCTTATTAATTCTCTAACATCTTATGAGCTGAAACTTAAGTCCAAAGTGCAAGAGGAAGAGGATGCGAAAGTAAGAAGGAGCATTGCTCTAAAGATATCTCATGATGTAAATGATTCTGCCTCTCTAGATGGAGAAGATGTGGAAGTTGATGATAGTGATCTAGCTCTCATCACAAGAAGTTTCAAGAGGATTCTCAACGAAAGGAGATTTAGAAAAGGAGGATCTAGCAATTCAGATTCTAATCAATTCAACAATGCAAGAAACAAAGAAAAGTATGAGATCAACAAAAAGCAAGGTGACAAATGCTATGATGCGGCCAACTTGGACACTACATGAGTGAGTGTCCAATGAAGAAGAGGAAAGTTGAAAGAAAACCAAGATTCAACAACTTTCAATTCATATAGAATGAGTGCAACTCCGATGGTGAAATTAAAGAGGAAGAAGAATCTGCTCAATTGGCTTTCATGGCATTGGAGATAATGAGGTAACATTTTCTAACTCTCAATTTGAAAGTAATGATGAAAGTGATGATGATCTTAAATCTTTCATTATAAAATTGCATGATAGTTTGAAAGAATCTTATACTAGAAACAAGGAATTAAAACATAAAATTGGCTTTCTTCTTCAGGACAATGCACGTCTTTTTCAAGAAAATAAAATACTAAAAACTAAAAGTGATTTCTTAAAAAAGAGTTAGACTGTTTTACACTTTGAGCTTGATAGAAAAACAAGATTTTGTGAAATGTTAAAAAAGGAACAAGGTGATTTGAAAAGAAGAATGGATAATTTAAATGAGTTGCTCCAACATAAAAAATAAGACTGTTTTCAAGGTAATAAATCAAAGACTTATCTTGGCACTCATGAGAAGAAGTTAAATTCCGGTGTAAATAATTTTGCTGTTTATAAGAGAAGACAAGTGAGATTTGTTAAACGTGTTTATGCAAATAACTCTTTGGTTATGTGTAATTTTTGTTGTCAAAAAGGTCAAATGAAAAGTGATTGTTATGTGAGAAAGAACATGGGAAGAGGCATGAAATGCATGTGGATAGTTAGACATGATGCTAACTCTAACAAGTCGGAGATATTGATAAGATTGGTGAGATTCTTGTTCATAATGCCTTTTGTAATTCTCTTTTGATGTTTCTGATGCTTTGAACTGAGTTTTCCTTGATGTTTTTGAATATTACTGAATTTGTATGATGTCAACAAGGGAGAGAAAAGAACAATTCTGATCTACTGATGATTTGGTTTGTTAAACTCTCTGTGATATGTTGGTACTCTCCGTTGGTGATTGCTGAATTCTGGTATCATTTCTCTGTTTTTGTTTGGAATATTGGATTCTCTGTTATTGTTGCTGGATTACGGTATGAGATTTTTACTCTCATCTTATGATGATAAAAAGGGGGAGAAATGGGTGCTATATGTAAGGGGGAGTTATTCTGAAATTATAATTTGGATGCAATGAGTGAGGGGGAGGTTATACTCATATGCTCAATCTTCTTCTTTCTTCCATCCATTGTTTTGTCATCATCAAAAAGGGAGAGAATGTTGACCTTACTCCCTAACTTTTGATGTTTACAAAACAAATGGATAATATTAATATCCATTCAAGAAATATTTTCAATTATGTAGCAATTTGATTCTAAGAACAAGTGCAATTGAGAGAAGACAAAGGTTGCTGAAAGCTGTCGGATGCTTGGATCGGACGTCTGATAATCATTGCGCAACTTCTGACGCATGAAGAACTTCATCACCGGACATTCGAAGGAAATAAGACATTCCCCCTAACTCACCGACTTCGATCGGACTCAAGTATCGGACGTCCGATAGAATCCTTTAAACTCTTTATCTGCTATCGGACGGAAGTACCAGACGTCCGATAGGATCCTTCATATTCGACGAAAGCTGTCGGATGCTCACAAGGACAATACCGGACGTCCGATAGAATTGAAGAAAATTTCTCAAACTCACTATCTGCTGTCGGACTTAAAAAATAGGAGTACCGGACGTCCGACACTCCCAACGGCTAGTTGACTCTTCAGCTACTTTCTATCTGTTGGAAGTATTAATGAAACACTTTCTTGGTTTCCTATAAATAGAGAATGGTCAGAAACTCCAAATAACTTTTGCACATTGAAGATACAAAAGATCTAGAGTAGTTTTAGTGAGAAAACACTCTCTAAAGAAAATTTGTAGTCTTGGTGGTGTGAAGTTCATTGTAAGCTTTTCATTTGTGAGTGAATACTTCAATAGTGTAGCTCTGTGAGGGTTGTCCTGAGGGATAGTAAAACTTCCTTGCTTGACCGAGTGGAGCTTGGGGTAAGGAGGAAGTGAACCTTCCTTTGTACACAAGATTGGTTGTACTTCATCAACTTGAAGAAGCTTGTTCTATAAATTGATCTACAAGTTCAAGAGGAGTTTGGTAGTCAATTGGTTTGCAATTCTTCCCTTCTTATTTACTTATTGTTATACTGTGATCTTTTAATTGCTTATTTCTTCTACTCCCAAGCAATCGTGCTTTCTTACTAATTGCTACATTGTGTGGTCACTTAGAAAAGAGGGTAAATTTCATTTTGAGCAAAAAGTGCCCATAGCTTGATTAGCTTTTTAATCAACCTAATTCATCCCCTCTTAGGTTGTTTTCGATCCTTACAATTGGTATCAGAGCTTGGTCTCCTTGAGATTAAATTCAATCCGCTTAGGAGTAAAAATGACAACCAATAATGCCATTTTTTTGAAGGACATTCTGTCATTAGACCACCTATGTTTAATGGGTCAAATTATGTGAGTTGGAATGAAAGAATGATTATCTTTTTGCAATCAATTGATATTGAATTGTGGTTTATTATTAGTGAAGGTCCATATGATGCCTCTCTTATAGATGAAAATACTCATAGATCTAGACCAAAAATATGAAGTGAACTGACTACTGTGGATAGGGCTTATCTCACCTTAAATGCAAAAGTCATGAATGTGTTATATTGTGCTTTAGACTCAAATGAATCTATTAGAGTCAAGGGTTGTAAGTCCGCTAAAGAAATCTGGAACAAACTTAGAGAAATCCATGAAGGAAGTGAGAAAGTGAGAGAACAAAAGAAGTCTATTCTGGTTACCAAGTATGAATCGTTCAAGATGGAACCTCATGAAAATATTGATGAGATGTACTGTAGATTCAACGACCTTATTAAGGACTTAGAGGTGCTGGAAAAGGAATACTCTCTAGGTGAGAAAAATAGAAAAATTCTGAATGCTTTATCCAAGGATTGGGAGAGTAAAGTTACTGCCATTGAAGAAGCTAGAGATCTAAATTTCTTGCCCATTGAATCTCTTATTAATTCTCTAACATCTTATGAGCTGAAACTTAAGTCCAAAGTGCAAGAGGAAGAGGATGCGAAAGTAAGAAGGAGCATTGCTCTAAAGATATCTCATGATGTAAATGATTCTGCCTCTCTAGATGGAGAAGATGTGGAAGTTGATGATAGTGATCTAGCTCTCATCACAAGAAGTTTCAAGAGGATTCTCAACGAAAGGAGATTTAGAAAAGGAGGATCTAGCAATTCAGATTCTAATCAATTCAACAATGCAAGAAACAAAGAAAAGTATGAGATCAACAAAAAGCAAGGTGACAAATGCTATGATGCGGCCAACTTGGACACTACATGAGTGAGTGTCCAATGAAGAAGAGGAAAGTTGAAAGAAAACCAAGATTCAACAACTTTCAATTCATATAGAATGAGTGCAACTCCGATGGTGAAATTAAAGAGGAAGAAGAATCTGCTCAATTGGCTTTCATGGCCATTGGAGATAATGAGGTAACATTTTCTAACTCTCAATTTGAAAGTAATGATGAAAGTGATGATGATCTTAAATCTTTCATTATAAAATTGCATGATAGTTTGAAAGAATCTTATTCTAGAAACAAGGAATTAAAACATAAAATTGGCTTTCTTCTTCAGGACAATGCACGTCTTTTTCAAGAAAATAAAATACTAAAAACTAAAAGTGATTTCTTAAAAAAGAGTTAGACTGTTTTACACTTTGAGCTTGATAGAAAAACAAGATTTTGTGAAATGTTAAAAAAGGAACAAGGTGATTTGAAAAGAAGAATGGATAATTTAAATGAGTTGCTCCAACATAAAAAATAAGACTGTTTTCAAGGTAATAAATCAAAGACTTATCTTGGCACTCATGAGAAGAAGTTAAATTTCGGTGTAAATAATTTTGCTGTTTATAAGAGAAGACAAGTGAGATTTGTTAAACGTGTTTATGCAAATAACTCTTTGGTTATGTGTAATTTTTGTTGTCAAAAAGGTCAAATGAAAAGTGATTGTTATGTGAGAAAGAACATGGGAAGAGGCATGAAATGCATGTGGATAGTTAGACATGATGCTAACTCTAACAAGTCGGAGATATTGATAAGATTGGTGAGATTCTTGTTCATAATGCCTTTTGTAATTCTCTTTTGATGTTTCTGATGCTTTGAACTGAGTTTTCCTTGATGTTTTTGAATATTACTGAATTTGTATGATGTCAACAAGGGAGAGAAAAGAACAATTCTGATCTACTGATGATTTGGTTTGTTAAACTCTCTGTGATATGTTGGTACTCTCCGTTGGTGATTGCTGAATTCTGGTATCATTTCTCTGTTTTTGTTTGGAATATTGGATTCTCTGTTATTGTTGCTGGATTACGGTATGAGATTTTTACTCTCATCTTATGATGATAAAAAGGGGGAGAAATGGGTGCTATATGTAAGGGGGAGTTATTCTGAAATTATAATTTGGATGCAATGAGTGAGGGGGAGGTTATACTCATATGCTCAATCTTCTTCTTTCTTCCATCCATTGTTTTGTCATCATCAAAAAGGGAGAGAATGTTGACCTTACTCCCTAACTTTTGATGTTTACAAAACAAATGGATAATATTAATATCTATTCAAGAAATATTTTCAATTATGTAGCAATTTGATTCTAAGAACAAGTGCAATTGAGAGAAGACAAAGGTTGCTGAAAGCTGTCGGATGCTTGGATCGGACGTCTGATAATCATTGCGCAACTTCTGACGCATGAAGAACTCCATCACCGGACATTCGAAGGAAATAAGACATTCCCCCTAACTCACCGACTTCGATCGGACTCAAGTATCGGACGTCCGATAGAATCCTTTAAACTCTTTATCTGCTATCGGACGGAAGTATCAGACGTCCGATAGGATCCTTCATATTCGACGAAAGCTGTCGGATGCTCACAAGGACAATACCGGACGTCCGATAGAATTGAAGAAAATTTCTCAAACTCACTATCTGCTGTCGGACTTAAAAAATAGGAGTACCGGACGTCCGACACTCCCAACGGCTAGTTGACTCTTCAGCTACTTTCTATCTGTTGGAAGTATTAATGAAACACTTTCTTGGTTTCCTATAAATAGAGAATGGTCAGAAACTCCAAATAACTTTTGCACATTGAAGATACAAAAGATCTAGAGTAGTTTTAGTGAGAAAACACTCTCTAAAGAAAATTTGTAGTCTTGGTGGTGTGAAGTTCATTGTAAGCTTTTCATTTGTGAGTGAATACTTCAATAGTGTAGCTCTGTGAGGGTTGTCCTGAGGGATAGTAAAACTTCCTTGCTTGACCGAGTGGAGCTTGGGGTAAGGAGGAAGTGAACCTTCCTTTGTACACAAGATTGGTTGTACTTCATCAACTTGAAGAAGCTTGTTCTATAAATTGATCTACAAGTTCAAGAGGAGTTTGGTAGTCAATTGGTTTGCAATTCTTCCCTTCTTATTTACTTATTGTTATACTGTGATCTTTTAATTGCTTATTTCTTCTACTCCCAAGCAATCGTGCTTTCTTACTAATTGCTACATTGTGTGGTCACTTAGAAAAGAGGGTAAATTTCATTTTGAGCAAAAAGTGCCCATAGCTTGATTAGCTTTTTAATCAACCTAATTCATCCCCTCTTAGGTTGTTTTCGATCCTTACAATTGGTATCAGAGCTTGGTCTCCTTGAGATTAAATTCAATCCGCTTAGGAGTAAAAATGACAACCAATAATGCCATTTTTTTGAAGGACATTCTGTCATTAGACCACCTATGTTTAATGGGTCAAATTATGTGAGTTGGAATGAAAGAATGATTATCTTTTTGCAATCAATTGATATTGAATTGTGGTTTATTATTAGTGAAGGTCCATATGATGCCTCTCTTATAGATGAAAATACTCATAGATCTAGACCAAAAATATGAAGTGAACTGACTACTGTGGATAGAGCTTATCTCACCTTAAATGCAAAAGTCATGAATGTGTTATATTGTGCTTTAGACTCAAATGAATCTATTAGAGTCAAGGGTTGTAAGTCCGCTAAAGAAATCTGGAACAAACTTAGAGAAATCCATGAAGGAAGTGAGAAAGTGAGAGAACAAAAGAAGTCTATTCTGGTTACCAAGTATGAATCGTTCAAGATGGAACCTCATGAAAACATTGATGAGATGTACTGTAGATTCAACGACCTTATTAAGGACTTAGAGGTGCTGGAAAAGGAATACTCTCTAGGTGAGAAAAATAGAAAAATTCTGAATGCTTTATCCAAGGATTGGGAGAGTAAAGTTACTGCCATTGAAGAAGCTAGAGATCTAAATTTCTTGCCCATTGAATCTCTTATTAATTCTCTAACATCTTATGAGCTGAAACTTAAGTCCAAAGTGCAAGAGGAAGAGGATGCGAAAGTAAGAAGGAGCATTGCTCTAAAGATATCTCATGATGTAAATGATTCTGCCT
>NW_020863169.1:0-32904 GCF_003713205.1 Coffea eugenioides
AACTAGAACAATTTATAACCCAACTCGATAGACTAAGAAATATCGTTTTCGAATTTGTTCGCGTGGTTCAAGATCAACTCATTTTCAAAGAAATATTATAGGCTAAACGTCTTCACTACAAATCATGCGAAAGGAAGACAAAATACGTTAGCTTCCACACTTAAAGCCTCGCTTAAAAATAATTCACTTGTATTCATAGGAAAGGGCGTAAAGAACATTTGGGGTTTCAAACGGAAAAGATATCATGTATTAAAAGGGTAAAACGATCACATTATTTGCCAAGCGAAAAATACGAGTTTAAATAGAAACTCAACCCTCGAACCCTTATTAAAAGACCCGATGGCATTTTCAATGCAATACGTTCAACTTGACACAAAATACATTTCCAAAACCACTTGACCTTACTTACTATACAAGAATATAAACGGACGGCATTTCCCCTTAAATTTTACATTTTCACCCTCCAATCCAAAAACCCATTATTCATAGTCATTAACCAATATCACATATACAATTATCAAGCAATACAACACACTCAATAAGGCTATAAAACCCCTCAATCAAAGATAATTATAAACCAATAAGCCAATCCTAGAAAATCCCCAAATTAAACCCTAGAACCGGAAATTCACACTACAAGCGGAAATTTTCCGCAAACAACCGTAAATAACGTATAAAGAGTCCATTTAACACCATAACGTCGATATTTTTGCCGCGTTACACTACACCGAGGAGAGACAGGTGACATTTGCTGTCTTCCAACTGGAGGGAGCAGCCCGTTCTTGATGGAATATCATAAGGCTTAAATAGGAACGAGAACAAACACCGAGGACGTGGGCGAACTTTATGAGGGAATTCAATGCCAAGTTTTTCCCTCCTCTAATCCAAGAAAAGAAGGAAGATGAATTCATTCGGCTTCGTCAAGGAACCCAGACCGTAGCCGAGTATGAGAGTCAATTTACTCGATTATCTAAGTTTGCGCCTGAACTGATTGCAACCGAGCAAAGGCGGATAAGGCGTTTTGTTCAAGGACTAAATGTTGAAATTCAGAAGGACCTGGCTGTAGCCCAACTTAGCACCTTTAGTGATGCTGTGGAGAAAATCCAGCGGGTTGAAAATGCGAGGTTACAGGTGAGAAACTTCCAAGCCAAGAAAAGGGGATTTTCTGGAAGTAGCTCAGAAAAAGAGGATAAAAGTACACCCCCTAAGATTGGAAAGGGAAACGGGGGAGTACGACTACCAGAGATATCAAGTGGTACCTCACTGGGAGGATCGGTCTCTGCTACCCGTGGGCCCTGTGGATATTGCGGTGGGTCAAATCACACAGAGGCAAACTGTTGGAAGAAGGAGGGAAAATGCCTGCGCTGTGGAAGCACTGACCATCGGATTGCTAACTGTCCAGCTCGACTGCGCGAAGGGAAAAGGACTCAGCAACCAACTAAAACTAACCCTGGTCAATCAAAAGGGAAAGAGACTGGATCCAAGGTACCGGCTCAGGTGTACTCTTCAGAACACCATCAGGTTCCTGACTCGTCTGATGACGTAGAAGGTACGATCCATTGGTTACCTTAGATTTTGATAGATCCCGTTGATGAGAAAATTTCGAGGACGAAATTTCTTTAAGGGGGGGAGAGTGTGAGGACCCATAAATTTTCCTAATTTTATATTATTTATTTTATTTTCTCGCCTACATTTTTCTTCATTATACCCCACTATTTCGATTTCTCCAGAGATTTTATAAGTAAATATAGTTTTAAAATCATTTTTCTAGTATAAGATAGTTCATGAGAAATTAGGAGTGTATATTGGACGTGGGACCCGCTAGTGCGTTAAGTGAGAAAATTCGCCAATTAGGTTAAGTTTTGTATACCGGGATTATTTACTAGGTGTTAAGAGATAATTAGAGGTTAGCTAGATTAATTAGTTTGAGAGAAAGGGAATTTAAACTTAAAAAGATGCCATGTGTCATTTATATTCAAGTGGACTTTGACCAATCTTACTTACCTTTACTAAATAAAAATTGACCCAAAATTCATCTTCATATGCATCCCCTTTGGCTGAAACTCATAAGGAGAAAAAGAAAGGAAAGTCTTCAACTTACTTCATCCATTTCTTGTCCAAAATCTTGTGATTCAACGATTAAAATTCCAAATTCCTCTCCATAAAAGTCACTTGCCTAGGAAGATTGAAGGTAGTGGTGGAGTGATTAGAGAAGAGAAAGGACTAAGCCATCACCTTTCTTGAGATTTCAAGGTATCATGTCTAGCAATCCTTTTATTGTTCTTAATAATGGTTTATTAGTGACCTTTGTGGCTAAATAGGTTGATTTGTAGTAGGTTTGATGGTTGGAAGTGAAGTTATGATGGATTTTGATTTATTATTGTTATTTTTCTGTTTTGTATGATAATCATGGTTTGGTCATGGATTGAGGGCTTATTATAGTGTAATCTGGAGCTAATATATGTTGGATATGATTGGTTGCGGAAAATTTCTGGTTTGGTGCGGAAATTCCAGTTTAGGGTTTCAATTTTCCCTGTTCTGTCCGGTTTTATTTGAGCCTGTTAGAGGCCGAATCAGCCTTGGGTTAAAACATAAACATTGTAGGAAATGATGTTTTATAGTTTCCTGCAAAAGTTCAGTCCAATCGGAGAAACGTAGCCTATGAAAAGACTGAAATACCCCTGCTACCCTGTTTCTGTCCGAAATTGATAATCCGCTTCTGTAATTGATTAGTTTGACTGGGAATACTACTGATTTGGTTGTCGATGTCTTCTAAATAATTATATACTTGTATCTTAGTTTTCAAATGGCTTTGGAATTACCTGAATCGGAGTTGTGTGTGCTGAGATATGCTTGAATGAATCGGGACTGCTAGTTGAATTTCACAGTGAGCTCCGAACTGGAAAATCTGGGGTTGTTTTGGTAAATTTGACCTAGTTAGGGTGAGAACTGGACTAAGTAGCCTTCATCAAAGTTATAGCCCTCTGTCTTAGCTTCGAAACGGTATAACTTTTACTTCAATCCAATAAGCATAGTTTCGGTTAGGTCCGATACGCTAAGTAGCGGTGAATCTGCCTTTTTGGTTTCCTAGCTTAAAGCTCATTTCCGATCATTTTCCTAGCTAAATCTTGTACTTGAATGACTTTGAGCCTATTGAACGGCTGTTGTGATGAATTTATATTGCGTATGACTTTGGGATTGATTGAGCAAAATAATGAAGCCAGAAGTGGCTGGGAAAGAGGTAAATACAAAGGGCATGCTGTCCAAAATTTTAGGGCTACGCGATTCATTCAATTGAGTTGATCTTAGCACAAATGAAGGGTTTTGGGGGTTGTTTGTAACCCTAGGACCAACTGTTATCTTTTTTGCTCAAAAGTCTTATTTTATTCTTTTGTACTAGTACTTAACCTGGAAAGGCGTACGACATGTAGTTGAGCCTCACTTGTGCATTCCATTTACTCGATTTGGGATGTGAAACCTCCAATTGTTTTACTTTGATGATTTTAGGGTTTCTTGGCGATTAAAGCCAATTTGAAGTGAAAACTTTTGAAGTATCTGAACTGGAACTGGTGAGTGTATCACTCCCCTCAATTGTTGTTTAATTTGGTTTCTGTACATGCAATATGTGATATGAATGACTGTACTATCTGTTTATTCTGTTTGAGACGAGGGTGTACTTTATCACACTCGTTCTCTTGTCTGTCCATATGCCTATTTACTGTGTATAATTTGTTAACTGTATCTGAGTCTGTTCGGACGTCGTTTGGAAGCTGGTATCCAACGACCTTTCTGTGACCTCTGAGCTCAACACCTGTGGCTAGTTACTCAAGTCGGGCCGGCAAGGGCCTGGTCGGTTAGATAACGAACCACGATAGTCTGTTCTGGGAATCTTTGGGTATTGAGACTCTTGATTCCGGTATACTCAAGTATTACCATTACTGTTCCCGAATGGAGTTCGGGCCCGGTAGGGGTATGTTTGGTGGACGGAAGTTGATGTCATGTGGGGTCTACGGATATGTTGGTTCTATGTACGTTGACGGAGAGTCAACGGGTTCGGATCAAGTACTGCAAATGGAAATCTGGCTCCTGAAAGCCACCTGTATCCTTTCCCTTTGAATCACTGTGTCTAACTGCTTTCCTTTATATCTGGTATAAGTATCTGACTGGTTAACGTGAAAGGCCATGATTTTACCCCTATATGATTGGTGCCTCATTGAGCGTAAGCTCACCCCTTTCTGTTGCCTTTGTTTTCCTTACAGGGAACCACTTTTAGGGACTATGATGTTTTGAAGCACGAGTTGAGCTAGTTTTAATATATTTTGTAAAGCTCCTCGATAGTTGGAAAAATCCTAAATGTATTTTGATCCAATTATCTTCCTTTTGTTTTGTAAATTACAAACGTATGTGTATAACACTGTTTAACCCTGTTTATGTGTCCTATTTGGTTTGAAAATGTTTTTTCGAGTTATATGACATGGCACCCACTATTCATCGACGGTTTTTTATTTTCGTTTGGCTATTTTGCGATTTTGACTTGTTTGAGCGCGCTTTTATTTTTTCGGAACATTTTAGATCGTGTTTAACTGCACCGTTAGTCCTGGCGAGAGTTGGGCAGGCAGTCCGCTAACCTCTTTGGTTCGCCTTAGGGGAAGGTGGGGCTGTCACAGTAATACTCGAGTATACCGAAACGGTGGCCCGGGATTCCAACCTACCCGACCGAGTCCAGTCCTGGCTCGAGCAGCTTAGTAACCAAGGGCAGGGCCCAATTTAGCTAAGAGCTTACAACATGCGCAAATAATCAAATATACCGGTAAACAGTAGAAATTCATGGTTAAACGGTAGAAATTTGTTATTTTAGTAGGTCAAGTGTGATAAAGTACGCACTCGCCTTAAAACGGTGAAAAATTACATAGGAGCAATTATAGGGAACACTCACCAAATCAAAAGTAAGTGAGTAAATAAGTCCTTTAGTGTTTTGCTCCGAGGTTTCCTTCAATATCCTCTTGAGCACCTGAAGAAATAGTGATCGATTATCACTCACATATACTCACAATCACTTAACATACATGGAAGGAAATGTATTTGCTTAAACTTAGAACAATGCCTCAAAAGAGCTTCACTCTATTGAAATTCAAGATTCAAAAGTGAGGATTTAAAGTCACAAGGAAAAACTCGTTTCCTCCATGAAAATGAGTTTAAAACGGATGATCGATATCGAAAGACAATGAAAAGTTCTCAAAAATTCATTTCCCAAGAAATCATGAATTTTGAGCTTTGCGCGATAAACTTGGTAAAATCAGATCTTGAGTTCGGTATATCCAAAAATGGAAAACTTTATACCCGTTGGAAACTAGATTCAAAGTACTAAAAGTTCCTAGAAGACACGTTTCCAAGATTCTAAACAACAAGCATTCATTTTTCAGTTCAAAGTTGTTGATTCAAGAAAGCAAGACAGAACCAGTCTTGGTTTTCGGCGATGTTTGGAAATTCGGAAAAATTCACAGAAAATGAATCAGTCTCTTAAATTTATAACACAATAAGAGTCCCAAACAAAGTTTCAAACACAACAAGTGGAACTAAATTCGGAGTTTTGAGCAACAAGATATAACAGTTTGAAGTCTATTAATTTTCACAACCTGACCAGTGAATTTCCAGAGGCCGAAAAGTCAAAAGAAGAAAGAAAATGAAAGAGACAAAGCCTCAAGTGAGCATAAATTGGGGCAAGTTCTGATTTAGCCCTAAAATAGGGTTGGCACAACAATGCGATCTTAGATTACTTAAACCACTCTTGAAATCTGCCTTCAAACCTTAACTTTTCTAAACACCCCACCAGACCCCATTACAAAAGCCAAAAGTCCTGACTTCTGTTCTTTGCAATGGCCCTGTCAAGAAAATTTCTGATGCCAGAAAATTTTAGCTGTATTTCTGAATTGATTAGGTGTGAGGTTGACACTGCTCTTCATGTGAAAATCCGCGAGGGCACTTTTGAAAAAAAGGGAAAAGAAAAAGGAAAAAGAGAGCGAATGCAAAAGAAAGATGCAAAAAGATTTGATACTGAAGTCCCTGGTGAATGATGAGAAAAATGCGAACAAAGTCTGAGATCTTTGAGTTCAAAATAAGGGCAATTTTGGAAAAATGCGATCTTCAGTGCAATGTCCTTGAAAGTTTTATTCTTTAGCTATCGTTTTCAAGCCAAATTACAAGCTAATAAGTCCATCGTTGACTTATTCCTTCATGACAACCCAAAGTGAGGATTATGCTCATAAGAAATCCATCGATCACTCATGATCATAAGGGTATAACCAGTTTTCGTATGTTTAGCTATCGTTTCTACCCATTTGTTGCAAGCTTAAAGCTTATATGCTGACTCGATTTTCTTAAGAAATAAGGGTGACAAACTATTTGCTTTCACTAAGATGTGAACTTGAATGGATTAGATGCAATTTGAGCACAAAAACAAGACAAATCTTGACTTCTCAAATCAGAAATAACGCCTACTTGATTGGTCCTGAAAGATGAGCCAACAAGAAGTGGCGACCCATTACCCTAAGCAGCGATGCTAAAGTGAGGAAGAAATCTTTGAAATTTGGTATTATTTTGAGAAATTCATCATGAAATTTGCTGTATGAGTTCGAGCGATACTCTTAATTTTCTTCACATTATACGTTGATATTTGATCATTTCCTAGATTTTAGGAAACGCAGTATCTCACTTTGTTCAAATAAATGGAGATGCATCCAAATCAATTTTTGCAATCCAATGGGCCCACATTGGGGCAAAAATCTTTATTTGCAAGATTTTGCAAAATAAGCCCACACTGGGGCAAATTTTTATAATCACTTGAGGATTTCGTCAAAGATCCAAGTAATGTACTTTCAAATCAATCACACTGCTCTTCCCATGAGTAGTAGTTGCATTAATTTTTAAAATAATTTAAGTGCATGTTTACTTTGGCAAGCCCCCTGTGCAGGCATCCATGGCTGAAATCGACGAAGGGGCGTAAGTCAGAATCTTACGAATCAAGGCCTCAAGGAGGAGCAACCATGCCGTAATGCAAATCAATTGATCAAGTTTGCGGCAATAATTGGTGGAAACTGGGGCAAATTATTTTTGCAAAGATCTCAAAAAAATCAAACTTGAATTTAATTGCTTGTTCCTTGACAAATTTCAATTTGAATCTTAACGCCCGCCGCGCACCCTTCCATTCCCCATTCTTGACAACCACATTGAATTCATTGACTTCAACCACCGTTAGCATCGAGTCTATCTCACTAACGCGTGCGTTTCATTCCCACCACCGTTAGCATCGAGTCTATCTCACTAACGGCGTGCGTTTTCATTCCACCACCGTTAGCATCGAGTCTATCTCACTAACGCGTGCGTTTTCCACCACCGTTAGCATCGAGTCTAGTGCGTTTTCATTCCACCACGTTAGCATCGAGTCTATCACTCGTGCGTTTTAATTCCACCACCGTTAGCATCGAGTCTATCTCACTAACATGTGCGTTTTCGCCCTACCACCGTTAGCATCGAGTCTATCTCACTAACGTGTGCGTTTTTGTCCAACCACCGTTAGCATCGAGTCTATCTCACTAACGTGTGCGTTTTTGTCCAACCACCGTTAGCATCGAGTTTACCTCACTAACGTGTGTGTTTTATTCCAACCTCGGCAGAACTGGGTTCTATCCCGCTGACCGCTTATATCACGTTGGAACTGGGTTTTATCCCGCCAACCTCGGCAGAACTGGGTTCTATCCCGCTGACCGCTTATATCGCGTTGGAACTGGGTTTTATCCCGCCAATCTCGACAACATCACAAAGGTCACATTGGGCTTGGATTTTGTACCACCAACTAAGGCAGGCTCGGGTTTAATCTCACTGACCAATTCATCACACTGGGGTAAATCTTCGAATAATTTTTCGAGCAAGTCTTACACAGTCTCTTCATACATACCAGCATTTCATTTTCATTGCCACTAAACATGGGTTAGTCCCACTAGTGCGCATTTTGTTTTCTTTGCCGCTAAACATGGGTCAGTCCCACTAGCGCGCGTTGCATTTTCATTGCCGTTAAACATGGGTCAGTCCCACTAACGTGCATTTCATGTTTCATTGCCACTAAACATGGTTAGTCCCACTAGTGCGCATTTTGTTTTCTTTGCCGCTAAACATGGGTCCAGTCCCACTAGCGCGCGTTGCATTTTCATTGCCGTTAAACATGGGTCAGTCCCACTAACGTGCATTTCATGTTTCATTGCCACTAAACATGGGTTAGTCCCACTAGTGTGCATTTTGTTTTCTTTGCCGCTAAACATGGGTCAGTCCCACTAGCGCGCGTTGCATTTTCATTGCCGTTAAACATGGGTCAGTCCCACTAACGTGCATTTCATGTTTCATTGCCACTAAACATGGGTTAGTCCCACTAGTGTGCATTTTGTTTTCTTTGCCGCTAAACATGGGTCAGTCCCACTAGCGCGCGTTGCATTTTCATTGCCGTTAAACATGGGTCAGTCCCACTAACGTGCATTTCATGTTTCATTGCCACTAAACATGGGTTAGTCCCACTAGTGCTGCATTTTGTTTTCTTTGCCGCTAAACATGGGTCAGTCCCACTAGCGCGCGTTTCATTTTCATTGCCGTTAAACATGGGTCAGTCCCACTAACGTGCATTTCATGTTTCATTGCCACTAAACATGGGTTAGTCCCACTAGTGTGCATTTTGTTTTGTTCGCCGCTAAACATGGGTCAGTCCCACTAGCGCGCGTTTCATTTTCATTGCCGTGCATTTCATGTTCCATTGCCACTAAACATGGGTTAGTCCCACTAGTGTGCATTTTGTTTTCTTTGCCGCTAAACATGGGTCAGTCCCACTAGCGCGCGTTTCATTTTCATTGCCGTTAAACATGGGTCAGTCCCGCTAACGTGCATTTCATGTTCCATTGCCACTAAACATGGGTTAGTCCCACTAGTGTGCATTTTGTTTTCTTTGCCGCTAAACATGGGTCAGCCCCACTAGCGCGCGTTTCATTTTCATTGCCGTTAAACATGGGTCAGTCCCACTAACGTGCATTTCATGTTTCATTGCCACTAAACATGGGTTAGTCCCACTAGTGTGCATTTTGTTTTCTTTGCCGCTAAACATGGGTCAGTCCCACTAGCGCGCGTTGCATTTTCATTGCCGTTAAACATGGGTCAGTCCCACTAACGTGCATTTCATGTTTCATTGCTACTAAACATGGGTCAGTCTCACTAGTGTGCATTTCATTGTCATCGCCACTAGCCGTGGGTCAGTCCCACTAGTGCGCATCATGATTTTAAATTTCTTATTCGGGCCAGTCCCATGATTTTAAATCTCTTATTCGGGCCAGTCCCACAATTTTGAATTTTGTTCGGGCCAGTCCCATGATTTTAATATCTTAAATTCGACGCCAATCCCATGTTTTGAAATTTTGTTGGTCAGTCCATGATTTTAAATTTCTTATTCGGGCCAGTCCCATGATTTTAAATCTCTTATTCGGGCCAGTCCCATGATTTTAAATTTGTTCGGGTCAGTCCCATGATTTTAAATTCTTGTTCGGGTCAGTCCTGTTTAAATTCCTGTTCGGGTCAGTCCCGTTTAAAATTCTTGTTCGGGTCAGTCCCGTTTTAAATTCTTGTTAGGGTCAGTCAGTCCCCCTTTTAAATTTCATGTTCGGGTCAGTCCCCTTTTAAATTTTCTGTCGGGGTCAGTCCCCTTTTAAATTTCCTGTTCGGGTCAGTCCCGTTCTAAATTTTCTGTTCGGGTCAGTTCCGTTTTAAAATTCTCGTCTGGGTCAGTCCCATTTTTTCTGTCCCAGTCCGTTTTAAAATTCCCTGTCAGGGGTCAGTCCCCGTCGTTCGAGTCGTTCACAGCCGAATAACATAGGTAAGTATTTGGTGTCTACTTCTTTGTCTCAAGTTTTTTCAAAACTCAGACAAAGAGGGGCAAACTGTAGACACCAAATTTTTGGTTTCTAATTTTATTTTTTTTAATTAGTTTAATTTTAGATTTATTTGTTTCAATTTTAGATTTATTTTGGTTGGTTCCTGTTTCGTGCCTCTTATTGTATTTTAATTAGTTTACGAGCATTTATTTTATCTACAAATTTGATTGAAAAAAAAAAGAAAAAAAAGAAAAGGAAAAGAAAGGAAAATTAGCATTTCATTTTTATCCTTTTATGCCTATTTCCGCTCATTGTATTTAATCTTTTCTTCATTAGTTATTTTTTATTAATTAGTTATCTATATTTTGTTAAGTTATTATCAAAAAAAAAAAGGGACCAGCGGCATGCAAGCTGCGTATTTTCGCAGCTTGCAAAGGACAGCCGCATGCCAACCCTTTCCCCTTCATTTTAGGCTTTTGCATCCTCATGCTAGGTATAGGGTACATTTGCCTGAGAGTCCCCTTTCGACAAGGGAAACAAGCGAGTGTGGCTACAAAATAGCCTTAGCACGCTAGTTCTTCCTTCTAATCAAAGGGAAAATTAAAGTCGTGAAATTAGGAGTCATTCCCGTACCCGACTTGATGCATTCCTCTAGGTTCATGCACTCTCATTCTTATCATATCACTCCCTCACCCTCTTATCCACATTTTCTCACTACTTATATCCTTTTCAATACAAATGCCATGTTCACACATTTTTCTTCTTGTCACTTGTTTTTCTACCTCACAAATTGCACCCAATTGCACTTATATGTATTTACTATCATATTTTCATCCATTTGCACACAAACATCTTTATTTTCCCAATTTGCACACATGCACTTGTCTTACATTCGCACACATGCACGTTTTCTTACATTTTCAGACTTGCACTCATATTTGAGTCTTCATTTGCATCATTCGCGACCTCTATGAGGACTTTCCTTATTGGCCACCACAACTCATGTGGTTGGGACCAAAAGGCCTCGTAAGAGACATTTTAGATTTAGGATTGCATTTTTTTCATATCCATTAGTCATATCCAACATGCAACACATACTTTGGGTAGAAGAAATTAGGAAAAGAAGGGTTAAGTCACGCAACTAGCTTTGGCTAGGGTAAGGGAGTGCCTTAGGCTTTGCCTTTGCCTTCTCCCTTATCAAATGTGACCCCCGATCCCTTGCTTTGGTTACGTAGACCTAAAAATTCTTCAAAAAGGGTTTGTTTACTTTTCTTTCCAAAAAATCACTTTTTGGGTGACTTGGTACACCCTAACTCTATACCAAGTGGCGACTCCATTTTCCATTCAAAAACCCTTTTTGAACTTTATTTGGCCAAATCGTCGCATTTTCAAGTCCCACGGCCATTTATTTTCATTTTCACACACGTTCACATAAACATTACACACTACATTCACACCACATCAAAAAGTTGGGCGCGACAACCAGAATTTCTTTTGCCGTCACTCGGTCCCAAACTCTCCCTCCGCCGTCTTCCTCCTCTCTGTTTGTTTTTGGTTCTTTCAGTCTCTTTGTTGTTTCACTCATGCGGCCGTCAATCCCCCCCTCTCTTCCCAGCTTCATGACTTTATATAGACACCAGCCATCCCTCAAACCTAGCATCTACGGTCCCCTCTTTTCTGCATTTTTCTGTCATCATCCGGGAGCCTTTGGATGGTTTTTTGCTCCCCAATTTTTAGTTGCCGGATGAAGGGTCGGATGGCCTTGTACTATGCCAATCTAATGGAGCAAAGTTATCAGGCCAAAAATGACCGGAAAAACCCACTGAAAACTGCATTTCGTTTCTTGCGTGCCGCTGTTTCTGCGTTTCTTTTTCTTTTTTTTTTTTAACAAAATATAAATAACTAATTAAGAAAAATAACTAATTAAGAAAGATTGAATAAAATGAGCGGAACTAGGCATAAAAAGATAAAAATGAAATGCTAATTTTTCTTTCTTTTTCCTTCTTTTTCCCCTTTTTTTTTCTTAAATAGCCCAAAACCCGCAATTAGGTTTCCCCGTTTTTAAAAGAAATACATAATGCAAAAATAATATTTTAAATAAAAATCAGATAATAAGAAGAAAACTCGGAATAAAAGATAGAAAATAAAATGCCTAACAACAAATTATGTTTGATTAATGATTTTCTTTTTCGTTTTTTCCTTTTTTTTTCTTCTTCTTTTTTCATTTTTCATATTTCCCCCAAAAAAAGCATTGAATTTAAATCAAAAGAACTAAAGCATAATTTTTGAATGCTTTTCCTTTTTTCTGAGAAATTCTATGCTAAAACTTAAAAATGAAATAATAAAATAAAACAATAAAAACTAAAAAAGTGAATAAACCTAGCACGACAAATAAAAACTAAAAAAAATAAGTAGTAAATGAAATTTCACAGAAAATTTGGTGTCTACAATGTGTAAGTGAAGGAAGAGTTTGATACGCGCGCGAGGCAAAAGGTCCTAAAATGGAAAATGCTACCCTAATATCCAAATGTTGTGCATAAAAAGGGTAGAAAAAGGAAAAGAATAGTTAAATCAAATGCTTGGACCCACTTAGCAAGTCCCCAGTGGAGTCGCCAACTGTCGCGCCCCACTTTTTTAAATGTGTGAAAGTAGTGTGTGAGATATGTATGTGAGCGTGTGTGAAAATGAAGATAAAAGGCCGTGGGACTTGAAAATGTGACGATTTGGCCAAACAAAGTTCAAAAAGGGTTTTTGAATGGAAAATGGAGTCGCCACTTGGTATAGAGTTAGGGTGTACCAAGTCACCCAAAAAGTGATTTTTGGAAAGAAAAGTAAACAAACCCTTTTTGAAGAATTTTTAGGTCTACGTAACCAAAGCACGGGATCGGGGGTCACATTTGATAAGGGAGAAGGCAAAGGCAAAGCCTAAGGCACTCCCTTACCCTAGCCAAAGCTAGTTGCGTGACTTAGCCCCTCTTTTCCTAATTTATTCT
Organism: Coffea eugenioides; assembly: GCF_003713205.1. Lineage (NCBI taxonomy): Eukaryota > Viridiplantae > Streptophyta > Magnoliopsida > Gentianales > Rubiaceae > Coffea > Coffea eugenioides. Next base: position 12,896 of record NW_020863169.1, read on the forward strand.
ACCCAAAGTATGTGTTGTATGTTGGATATGACTAATGGATATGAAAAAAAAAGCAATCCTAAATCTAAAATGTCTCTTACGAGGCTTTTTGGTCCCAACCACATGGGTTGTGGTGGCCAATAAGGAAAGTCCTCATAGAGGTCACGGGTGATGCAAATGAAGACTCAAGTATGAGTGTAAGCGTGCAAATGTAAGGAAAGTGCAAGTGTGCAAATGTAAGAAAAGTGCATGTGTGCCAATTGAGAAAATAAAGGTGTTTGTGTGCTAGTGGATGAAAATATAATAGTAGATACATATAAGTGCAATTGGGTGCAATTTGTGAGGTAGAAAATAAATGATAAAAGAAGAAAAATGTGCAAACATGGCATGTGGATTGAGAAAAATGTAAGTAGTGGAAAAATGTAGATAAAAATGAAAAGGTGATATGCATGAACCTAGAGGAGTGCATCAAGTCGGGTACGGGAATGACTCCTAACTTCACCATTTTGATTTTCCCTTTGATTAGAAGGAAAAACTAGCGTGCTAAGGCTATTTTGTAGCCACACTCGCTCGTTTCCCTTACCAAAAGGGGACTCTCAAGCAAATGTACCCTATACCTAGCATGAGGATGCAAAAACCTAAAATGAAAGGGAAAGGGTTGGAGGGGCATGCCAAATGCTAAAAAGCTAAGAAAAATGCATGAAATGTAGTGAAACATGCAAGTATGTACTAGCGAGGGAGATCCCTAAGGGTCTAGCATTGGACTAGCCCATATCTATGAATTCCTACTAGCGTTGGACTAGTGGAAAACGGGACAATGAGCCACAACTAGCGTTGGACTAGTGTGGTGACGTGCATTCATCCATTATATTCATCCATGACTATAGAAAGCAAGTAGACATGCCAATCACATATAAACACATAGCACATAACACTTAGCATGCTCGACTAGATGCAATAGCCTAATAAAGCAAATTAACACGTAGCAACAAAGGCAAGCAATCAAGCTAATGAACCTATTACATTTGCTAACTAAAACAAAAGGGGAAGGGGAAAAATGGATAAAAATGCTCTCCAAGCCCTATCTATTACAAGCCAAGAGGTGTACACATACCCCATAAAAGGATAACTTGATAAAAGCAAAAGTAAATGAAATAAATGAAAGGAATTAAGGAAAGGCAAGGAAAGCAAAGTAGACATGCAATTCTCACTTAGCACGTTGGATCACATAGGAGAGACAAAAAGGGATAAAAGAAATTATACCTCCCCGTTTATGATGTTAGTAAAGTAAACAAGGCTCAACTTGGGCGAGAGTCACCAAAGAAAAGGATAACTTGGGCTAAAACCATCCAAAGCAAAGGATTAATGCACCAATTTAATGGTAAAAATGTAAATAAGACAATCGGAATCCATCAAACATCGAATCCTTCCTTACTTGCAACTTAAAAATGATCAAGTAATGCATAATTTCTAAGCAAAAGTGAAGCATTGATCAAATTTCTGAAATAGAAAAATGACTAAGGACCCAATAGCAACCATTAATCAATCACTCAAACCCAATCAACACCTTTTGAGAAATTCATGGGTCCAATCGCAAACATTAATCAACCATTTGAGTTCAATCGAAACATTCAAAAACTTCGAAGGTCCCAAAAATAGTACAAAGGGCAAACAACGGTTCAAATTGCAACCAACGTAAGACTTAATTGCAAGAAATTGGAATGTAATTGGGCCTTTGTAGCCTTACTAGAGACTAGAGGGAGCAAAGTATAATAATAATTTTTTTCATGCATGCATACGTAGAAGCTTAAGCTTCTGCAACTGAAAAATGAAGGCTGCTGCCTTTCGTTTCCAAACCTGCGGCAATTTCCAGCAGTGACTCCATCCGTTTCATCATACAAACAAGTTTATCAAACCAGAAATTGTTGACTAAATCAAAACGTGAAATTTTGTTTGCAGGATTAAGGCGGCAAATCTGGTTTGACCGACAACAAAGAAAGCAAGAAAACTGCAGCAAGATTTTTCTTTCGGCAACCACAGACCAAGCAAACTTTCGACAAACATACAATTCATGCAAAACTTTGAATCGGCTCCACTCAACCATGTTAATCACCTCTCAAAAACATTTCAAATAAGTAGTTCAAACAATCAAAAATTTCAGCAAACCGAAGGTGAAGCCTGCTGCATTATCGTTTACAAACTTGCTGCAACTTTCTGCTATAACATGCAGACTCTCGGCAAACAAAAAAATCACATAACAGCTTTAAAACAAATCCCATCAAACCATTGCTCAACACCTCTGAACAAAACATGAACACTTGAAACTAATCAAATGGAACCCAAATAAACATTTCAGCTCTTCAAAGCATCGACTCGAACAGACAAAAGAACATCAAATGTGTGGTCCATTCTCCCTCCCCGTCTCAAACAATCAGTTTTTCTTTATTCCCTGGTTTTTAGTGTAAGTGAGCAAGTTCCACACGACTAAAATCTGATTTAGACATCAAGCCTTGATCACATAATTTCAATCATCCGGGTGTCGCGCCCCACTTTTTGGAAAAAATAAAATAATTGTTTTTTTGTTGAATTTTATTGATTTGGGAAAAATGATTTTTTGTTGATAAAAACAAAAATGGGTCTAAATGGGACTTTTGAAAATGCGACGATTTGACCCAAGAAAAATAGTTTAAAAAGGGTTTTTATATGAAAAATGGAGTCGCCACTTGGTATGGAGTTAGGGTGTACCAAGTCACCCAAAAAAAAAAATGAATTTTAAAAGAAAAAAGTAAGAAAACCCTTTTTAAACGACTCCTAGTCCACGTAAAACAAAGAAAAAGGTTCGGGGGTCACATTTGACGAAGGGGGAGGCAAGGATAAAAATCCAAGGCACCCCTTCGACCTAGCCAAGGCTAGTTGCGTGATTTAACCCTTATTTTCCTATATTTTCTACCCAAAGTATGTATTGCAAACTGGATATGACTAATGAATGAGAAATGCAATCTTAAGTCTAGAGATGTCTCTGATGAGGCTCTTGATCCCATTCACATGAATTGTGAAGGTCAATAAGGAGAGACCTCATAGAAAACCATGAACGATGCAAATGAGGACTCAAATGAGAGTGTAAGTGTGCAAAGTGTAGAAAAAAAAAAAGGTGCATGTGTGCAATTTGAAAGTATTTGTGTGCAAATGAATAAAAACATAAATGCTCGTGTGCAAGTGAATGAAAATAGTAAATATATAAGTAAAATAGGTGCAATGTGTGAAGTGAAAAGTAAAGAAAGTGAATGAGTGTGTAAGTATGACATGTGGATTTAAAATATATAATTAGTGAGGAAAATAGTAAAAAAAATGATATGAAAATGCATGAACTTAGAGGAATGCATCAAGTTGGGTACGGGAATGACCTCTAGTTTTTGTGATTTTAATTTTCCCTTTGATTAGAAGGAAAAACTAGCGTGCTAAGGCTATTTTGAAGCCACACTCGCTCGTTTCCCTTACCCAAGGGGGTTTTCACGCAAATGGACCCTATAACTAGCATGAAATGCAAAGGCCTAAAATGAAAGGGAAAAGGTTAGAGGGACATGCCAGATGCCATAAAAACTAAAAAAATGCATGAAATGTTGTGAACATGTAAACATGTACTAACGAGGGGAAATCCCTAAGGGTCTAGCGTTGGACTAGCCCATTCTACGAATTCCGACTAGCATTGGACTGGCGGAAACGTACATTCATCCATCACATTCATTTATAAATATAGAAAGCAAGTAGACATGCAAAATCACTTATAACACGTAGCACATAACACTTAGCATGCTCGACTAGATGCAATAGCTTAATAAAGCAAATTAACACATAGTAACTAAGCATGCAAGACAAATAAGACGATTAAAGCCCTAACTATTACATTTGCTAGCTAAAACAAAGAGGGAAGGGAAAATGGACCAAATTACTTGCTATGCCCTATCTATTACAGGCCAAGAGGTGTACACATACCCCATAAATGAAAATAAAAGAAAGATTTTAAAATGAAATAAGAGTAAATAAATGAAAGGCATTAATAAACATTTAAGAAAACCAAGTAGGCATGCAATTTTCATTTAGCAAGTTGGATCACATAGGGAGATACACAAAAAAGATAAAAGAAAGTATACCGTCCCCTTTTGTGGTGCTAATAAGTTGGAAAAGGTTCTAAATTGAAGCTACAACCACTAAACAAAGGATTAATGCACCAATTTAATGGTAAGTCAAACAACGCAAATTCTTCAAAAACAAAAATTAAAGAACCACTAATAACTATGAGATTGAACCATTAGATCTCTTTAGATAATCAAACAAGTCCATATTCATCAAATGAAATTCCAAGTTAAAAGGGAAAGGAAACTCGAAGGACCCAATTGATTAATCTTTTCAAATGCTTAGGCCATGGTAGAATAAGAAGGGACTTGAGGGGTTAAAGAGCTATTATAAGAACCCTTTTCATGCAAAAACATGCAACCTACGAAGGAGACTTGTTTCTTTAGTATATAAAAATCCTCCAAACACACACTAAACCCCTCGGAATACAGATTTTCCATCAACAAGGGTTTCAAAAAATGAAAAATCTTAACACCTCCTTAGGACCTTTTGAGAAGAAAATAGATGAAATAACATCAATAAAAGTAGACTGCAATAGATCCCTATTAAAATCAAGTTGACCAATTCGCTACTGTGAGTCAAGTATCTTTCTCCACTACACTCAAAAGAAGCAGGTAATAACAGCAAAAAAACAAAAGACAAGGTGCAGCAAACATTTTTAGGCAATTTACAAAATCCAGCTTTCAAACACAATCAAATCCAAACACAAGGCTTTAAACTAGGCGGCAAGCCATCATCCAAACAAATAGAAAGAAAGACTGAGCAAAATCCAGTGCAAACACAAATAAAGTACGTTTAGCAAGTTGAAAAATCTAGAACATATAAAACTGATTTGGCAAGTTGAAATGCATTTTCCAGCAAGTGCTTGGGCATGAATCCGAATTTACCTCGGTTGAATAATTATGTTAAGAGCTTACTATTTTTATTTCATTTTCTGGTTTGGACATGCTTATAAACTCTTAAATTCCTTATGCACGTATCAAGCTAGCATATGAATAATTCCAGCTCAGAAATCAAGTTCAAATAATATCCGCAACCATCAAAATTTCCAGAAAACAAACTGCGAAATCCAGCTCAACCTCTCGGCTACTAACAAATTTTCCAGCAACTCATTAGTCTTAAATCAAATTTTTCTTCGGCTAAAACATGGTATTAGACACTCGATTTCGACATGCAAATACTTAATTAGCCAATTAACATATCTAATTCAGAAAACAACTTCAATCATCAACACAAAATCATCTAAAAATTTCCAGAAACATCCAACAAGCCTCGGATGAACGTGCACTTGGCAGAATTCAAATTCATTTTATTTTTCTGCTTTAAACCCGTTAATTAACTATAGGCAGAACTTAATCATCTTGTAGTTTACCAATTAGTCATAGTTAGAGGTTCAAAACAGCAAAATTATACCCAATGAAACTACATGACTCAAGACAAATCTCGGCAGAATCCTTTCAGCAAAACAGAATTTTTCTAAACTCCTTAATTCATCACCCAAATACATAAAATTATCATGCAAGGCCCTAATCATAATAATCATCCAAAAATTCAGTTACTTAAACATCATTTCATGCTCGAATTACTTCAGCAAAACAACATTGAAGCTGCGGTATCCACTCAGCTTCTCGGCAGAAACAATTACTTCCAAGACAGATTTTCTAATGTTTTGATTTCATCATCCGATGGTTTAAAATCATCATGCAAAGCTCAATTATCATGGTATTAACTAGTGATTCATGGTTACAAACTCAAAACAACGAAATTGAATCACATGAAGCTGCAAAAATGCAGGACAAACTCTCGGCTGCAACAATTCATAAGAACAGAATTTCTTCTTCTAAATCACTTGTCCGGATGTTTGAAACCCATATGCGAGGCCCTAACCGCATTAATCATCCCAGATTTAGATAGCTAATCATGAATACAATTCCGAATTATCACAAGAAAGCAGATTTCATCAAGCATGTCTTAATCAGTTCTCGGAAATCCAATTTCAGCACACATCAGATTTTTCTTTTCCTAAATTCCTCATTCATTGCCTAAGCTTCACATGCAGGGCCCTAGATAGCTTAATCCACCATTGGTCAGTTAGCTTTAGTTCAGAAATTACCTCACCGATGACTCACTCACGTGGCAAGGAAGCTGAAAATTTTCTCTCGGCTTCGTACGCTGGTTTGATTGTTGCAGAACCGCAGCTCACCAGCTCTTCTTGTTCACACGCGAACTGGGGTAATGGTTCTGGTTGGATGTTGCAGTTGCGATGGAGTTGGGAACCAGAAATGGTTGCAGCTCGCGGACAGAACCAGAAATCTTCCTCTCGGCTCCAGAGTGCAGCTCGGCCTCTCCCTCTCCCTCGGTCGATACTCCAAGGAAGCTACTCACTCACGGCTCACAGATGGAATAAATACAACATAGCAGGTCTCACCCTTTTTTTCCTCAGCTCACGAACAGAAAATGAACCAAGCCCAGAGTTCGGCTCCCTTTCAGTCGTTAATTACAATGACCCCCCCTTCTCCCTAGCTCACGGCAGTAAAATGGAAATGGATTGTGGCCGACAAAATGAAACCGAAGTCCTCTCTTCTGCTGTAGTGAGTTGGGAGTAGTGTGCATTAGTGGATGATGGAACCGGCAATAAGGATGGAAGGTGCTGGAATGTGAAGTGGAAAATGGAACCGGCAGAAGGAAGGAAGGTGCTAGTATATGGAGTGGAAAAATGGATTCGGCAGAAGTGGAGTTGTGATTTTTTTGATTTTGATTTTTTCCCTTTTTGAAATTAATTGAATAAAACTGATAATAAAAATAGATAACAAACAACAAAAACAACAGAAAGAGTAATTTAATTAACATAGAGTAGAAACTAAATAAACTAGAATCAACAAAACACAATTTTCCATTTTCATCAATTTTCATCATTTTCTTTTTTTTCTTTTCCTCAACTTAATAATTTAACAAAAATAATAGTAAAACTAAATAAAAACAACAATTTTAATTACAAACACATCAAAGTAAACAAACTAAAATAACAAAGTTATCATTTTCGATTTTTCTTTCATTTTCATTATTTTTCATCATTTTCCCTTTTTCTTTTTCAAAAATAAAATAACCAAAATAAACAAAATGCCAAAAGATTGAATTTAAGAGGAATGAACGTATTTTGTGAACCATTTTCTTTTTTCTCTTCTTTTTCTTTTATTTTACGTTAAAACTTAAAACTAAAACTAAAAGCTAAAACGTGAACAAAATTAATATGACAAATAAAACTAAAAATAAAAGACAAATAAAAAGGTAACAACTAAAATGCAGACAATCTAAAACAAAATCATGAATTAGATGCAACGTACAAATTATTTAAAAAACTTGGTGTCTACAGTTTGCCCCTCTTTGTTTGAGTTTTGAAAAAACTTGAGACAAAGAAGTAGACACCAAATACTTACCTGTGGTATTCGGCTGCAAAATAATTCGAACGGACAGGAATTTTTAAAAAAACGGGACTGACCCGAACGAGGAACTTAAAACGGGACTGACCCGAACAAGGAATTTAAAATTGGGACTGACTAGAGAAGGAAATTCAAATCATGGGACTGGCCCGAACAAGCTTTAATCGCGGGACTGACCCGAATAAGCTTTGAATCGTGGGACTGACCCGAATAATATTTGAATCATGGGACTGACCCGAATGAGCTTTTGAATCGTGGGACTGACCCGAATGAGCTTTTGATCGAGGGACTGACCCGAAAATGCTTTTGATCGAGGGACTGACCCGAAAATGCTTTTGATCGAGGGACTGACCCGAAAGTGTTTTTGATCGAGGGACTACCCGAAAGCTTTGATCGAGGGACAGCTGACCCGAACTGACCCGAAAATTTTTTGACGAGGGACTCCCGAATGAGCTTTTGATCGAGGGACTGACCCGAAAATGCTTTTGATCGAGGGACTGACCCGAAAATGCTTTTGATCGAGGGACTGACCCGAAAATGCTTTTGATCGAGGGACTGACCCGAAAATGTTTTTGATCATCGGTCAGTGGGATTAAACCCGATCCTGCCGTGACGAAATTTGATTCGATTTTGGTTTTTGATTGATGATTTTTGCTTCTTTTTGACTTTTCAAAATCTTTACAAAAAATTAATTTGCCCCAGTATGATGAATTTTTGCTATTTGAGTCCAGAGTTGATTCTGTATCGCCATGCTGTTGCATTTTTTGATGAAATTTGCTTGCGACATTTTCAATCTGCCTTTGTTCATTAGGACTCTTTCCGACACCGATTTCAGTGCAAGGTGTGATTGTTTTCATCCATGCATGAAATTTCCTGCAAAAGAGAAAAAATAAAGGAATTGCCACCATTATTTGATCCGTTTGTCCTTGAGAATCGTGTAAACATGAGTCTTTGGATGCCTTCGTCAAAGTTGACCGTGGCATCTGACTTGGTTGGATTTGTCATTTCTAAACGTCTCTGATTTTTCCCGACTAACCGAGCGTGCATTTTGCCATATTGTGAAGCTTGCGTAACCGACCTTGCTGAATTTCAACCATTTTCGCAAGATGACTGAACCCAAGTATGCTTTGAATAAACCATGGGGTTATCATTCACCAAAAATTCGATGATTAAAAAGTAATTTCACCTATCATGCAGAAATGAATATGTGAAAGAATGCAAATACAAACCATTTGTGCTTAAAGCCTACAAAAATGCCATGAATACAAGCAATTGAGAAAAAATGAGCTTCCTAAGAATGAATTTGCTAAAGAAATATTTTTACAAAACGACACAGTTTTGGCCAACGGATGTCATATTCGAGTCCCTGAATATCTTTGTTCTGCAATTCGACACTGGCAGAAGTATTATGAAGAGAAATTCCAAATGAACCAAGTCATCAACTGTTCTTCCTCGTGTTTGCTCATTGAAGAAACCTACCTAGCGCCCTTTCGGGTTTTTACCAAGGTTGCCCCCACCTTTTTTTTTTTTTAAGGTGCACTCTCGGATTTTCACCTACGGCAGCAAATGGAAGAGCTTGACCATGATCGACTCAGGAAGGTAAGTTGAAGATTGCTGACATCAGTAAAATGCGCTTCTCTTATAAACCTAAGCGAAGGCATTATGGACATCACTTGCCAGTTGATTAGCAAATTTTCTTGATAGAAATACAGCAAGGGACGAAAGTCAGGACTTTTGTCTTTTGTAATGAGGTCAGGTGGGATGTTTCAAGAAAGGTTGAGGCCTGAAAGCAGGTATGATGAAAGGTGTGAAATAACCTGAGATTGCATCATTTTGAAATCATCTTCAATTTCGAACGAAACTGAGGGAAATTTGCCCCAGTTTGATTGAATTCTCTCTCTTTGCATTTTTCATTGCATTTCCCTCACTTTTACATTTTTCCTCAAAGCTAAATTTGCCCTAGTGTGGGTTTTCTTGTCGTCTCTTTTCTTTTTTTTTCTCTTTCAAAAATAAATTTGCCCCAGTGTAGGCTTTCCCTTTCTGATCATCTCTTTTCCAAAATGAATTTGCCCCAGTGTAGGGTTTGCAATCCTCAGGGGCTGCCAAACGAAAATTATTGTTCTGATAGCTCAAAAGGGATGACTAGGGATGAAATGTTTTGATTGGAAAGGAAGATAGCCTGACCTTTGCCTCGTCCCTTGCATGATTTCCAAAAGAAATTTGCATAATCAAAAATAAAACTTCTTACACATGTCTGAGTTGATAGGTTGAGAGACTGTTTGTCCGTCCATCTCTTCAAGGATAAGTGCTCCACTCGGTAGCACCTTTTTGAATGACAAATGGCCTTACCAGTTTAGGCCAAATTCGTCTTTGATTTCATCTTGCATTGGCAAATCTCGCTTTAACTCTTTGTCCTTCTTCTCTAAAGGACCGGTGGCGGACCTTTTTGTTATGAACACAGGCCATACGATATTCAACTGCTTTTCATCCATCAAAATCAATCGTCGGTGACGCTGCTTTAACCAATCAGCTTAGAACTTGGAAGAGGAGGGATTTCTTGATGAAAGGCTTTCTTAACGAAAGGATTTTCAATGAAGAGCTTTCTTAATGAAGGGATTTTTCAATGAAGGATTTTTAATGAAGGGATTTTTTGGCCTTCTCAAAGAAGGGATTTTTCAACGAAAGGATTTTTGGCCTTCTCAAAGAAGGGATTTTTCAACGAAGGGATTTCTGACCTTCTCAAAGAAGGGATTTTTCAATGAAGGGATTTCTTAATGAAGGGACTTTTGGATGAATGGTATTATCGGAATCCAGAACAGTGATATTCAAAGGGTCAAATAATTTCATCTTTGGCCATTTAAAAGAATTAAAATTCAGGACAATAATCAAATAAACAAATTGTACATTTAATGGAAAAACTAATCAAAGCGGAAACAAGACAAAAACTTAATTGCGAAAGATGTTTTCATGAAGCTATTCACATATGCAAGAAATGGTTTTTGTGAGCTTTAGTAAATAACAACCCCTAGATTTACCGAAATTCCCTTCGAGAGGGAAGATACTTGGTCATTCAAATTATGCAAAGCTCCTTCAGGATTTTCAAATTTCGTCATTGGAGGCGGATGCTTCGAAGGTGTCCTTGTGTTCAGGGAAAGGATTTGTACTTATGCTCGGCCCTTGTTCACCTCTTTTCCTTAGCATTATTTCCCCTGCCTCGATCATGTCTTGGACTTTGTGCTTGAGTGCCCTGCAATCGACGGTTGAGTGACCAGGTACTCCCGAATGATAGGCACAAATAGCATGTGGATTGTACCCAGCAGGCATGCCATGAAGGTAAGTTGGAGGGGGAATCACACCTATTTTGTTGGCAGCCTTCAATTGCTCATACAATTGGTCTAAAGGCCTGCCTAGGTTAGTGAAAGTTCGGGTACGGCTTTGATTGTAGGTCTGAGTGGGTCGAGGATAGTTGTATGTGGGTCTATTTGGTGGGGAAAATCTTTGGTGGTAAGGAGGCCGAGGACGAGTTTGTTGAAAGCTTGGTTGAAATATTTGGAAAGGAGTTGTAGGCGGGTTGGCATAATTTGGGCGAGGTCGAGGATGAGTGATATTGGTGTGGTAAACAGGATGAGGATTTAAGTAGTAGGAGTAAGGGTTTGAGTAGGTAGGGTATTGTCGAGGTCTGGGTCTTGGGACAGGGTTTTGATTCCAGGTGAAGGCAGTTTCCCCCTCTTTCTTTTTAAATTGCGGGTTCTTCTCACTAGTCTCCTGTCCTTGCAAAGCATCCAACTGGGATTTGAGGGCAGAGACATTAACAATCTTCCCAGCTTTCACGAAGTCATCGTACTCCTCAAGTTTATTGACAATGGTGGCGAACGAGCATCCAGTCATGCGGAAAATTTCTTCAAAATACGGGGGATCATGTGCTTTAATGAAAGTGCGTATGATTTCGTCCTCAGTCATCGGTGGCTCGACTTTGGCAGCTATTTTCCTCCACCTCTTGGCATAAGTCTTGTGATCCTCGGAGGGTTTTCTTTTTGTTCCTTCCAACGTGGTTCGTGTCGAAGCCAGCTCGCAGTTATACTCATATTGCCTTACAAAAGCATTGGACAAGTCAATCCAGGTTTTTACTTCTTCGGACTTCAAATTTGAGTACCAGTCGAGGGCATCCCCCTCCAGACTTTCCGGGAACAACCTTAGAGGCAGGTTCTCGTCGTCTACAGACTTTCCCAACTTGTTAGCAAATAGTCGGAGGTGTGTCTTGGGATTACCCGTCCCATCGTACTTGTTAAACTTAGGGGTTTTGAACCCCTCGGGCAATTGCACATTGGGAAAGAGACAAAGCTCATCGTAGTCCAGGACTCCTTGCTTGTTCAACCCTTGACTCTTCCTCATAAACTCATCAAAACGATCAAGGCGTTTGAGCAGCTTTATATCAACGGGAGCAGAAGATTCCCCCATTTCTGCCTTGGTTTGAACAATATGGTCTGGTAGGAATGGCTCAGCGACAGGGTGATAAAAGGTATGTGGCTCAGGTGGTACATTTGAAGTGATTTGGGGTTGTGGACCTCGCATGTGAGTAAGAGAAAATGAAGGATGAGGAGGGTAAGTGTATGGCAAATTTGTGGTGGGATAGGTGAAAGTTTCTTCGGGTGCAATAGGAAATGATGGAGTAACAGTGGCATGGGCCGAAGGTAGGACAAACGGCTCTTGCTCAGGCTGTCTGGCGGGTACAGGTTCGGGTTGAACTCCGCTGCTAATTAGCTCATCATTCAACTTCCTTTGGGCGGCCATCTCAGACGCCATCTCTCCAAACTTGGTAAGCATCTCAGTCAACTGAATCCCCGAACTTGCAGTCTCGGGTTGAGCGGTAGTAGCAGACCTATCTGACTGTTCCGGTTGTGAACTCATGTTTACACAACTCCCCTGGGCTCTACTGCGGGATCGCGTTATGATGGGGCTTCGACGAGAAGCTATGTTGAAATATCACCTGAGAATTTTTGACAGATTGCCTTTAGGTTCAACCCTCGCTTAATTATTCCAAAGAAAATAAAGAAAAGGAAAAGAAAAAGGCAAGAGTTAGTAGATATCCAGAAAATTCGGATGCATGTCCTATGGGGGAGCCCTTTTTATGCCAAGGGTAGGCCTAGCATGAAAATGCGATCCTCTAGGGTAAGCACTATACCATACCTGACGGATCTGATCAACTCATTGAGTGAAAAATAATTTGAAAAAATTTGGCCATTGGAGTGACGAGAGATTTGTCAAAATGAGGACAACGTCCGAATAGATTGATCACCTTTGATTTGCAAAACGCATGGGTTTGACCTTGACGAACTCCTATCGAAGAGATCGGAATTTGTTGATAAAATTTCTTATTGAATTACGGGTCAAAACCCTAATTGATCAAGTGATTGGATGCAATGGACGGTTTTTCTCGAAATCGACTAGATTTCCCAATTTGGAATTTGACAATGAAACCCTAATAGGGCAAATGGGTTGAATGAAATTGACAATTTATTTAAAATCGACCGAATTACCCTAAAAAGGGAAACAGGTCAAATGAATTGAATGAAATTTATCCAAAAATAATCAGATCGCCCTAAAAAAGGGTAAATTGATCAAATAGATTGAACGAAACTTGATTTATTCAAAATCGGCTTGGTTGCCCTAAAAATGGGTAAATTGGTCAAATGAAATTGAATTAGGGATTTATTCAAAAATCGGCCGAATGACCCTAAAAAAGGGTAAATTGGTCAAAAGACCCTAAAAAGGGTAATTTGGTCAATTAAATTGATAATTTATTTAAAAGCGACCGAAGGACCCTAAAAAGGGTAAATTGGTCAAAAGAATGGTTTATTTAAAATTGATTATGAATTGACAAAATGGATTGATCGAATCGGCCGGCCATTGGTGGTTTCAGAAAATCAGTCTATGAGCCTTCTAAAATCACAATTTGGCCTCAATTTATTTATCATCTCAATAGGAGGAATCATTTGTGAATTTCTTCAAATTAATGTCCTTCGCGCAAGGGATTTTTACCAATTTTTGATAAAATGGCCAAAAAGTGATTATTAGATGCTCATATTCCAAAGATCACTCTATGAAAATGATCGGATCCTACCTTACCTTGTGCACTACCCCTTTGGATGGTACAAAATGTAAACGTGCAAGTCTCACTGGATTAAGTATCCGAGACATAAGGTGGCTTATTCCTAAACACGGGATTCCCTATGTGGCATTCCCTTTCTAGGGTTTATGCATGATGCCATTTTATTAAAGCAGTAAAGATGCAATTTGAAATGCAATATGACCTAGGGGACCCTTTACGCCAAAGTAGGCTTAGAATGCTATGCAATTATTAATCTATGAATGCAATATCCCAAAATCTTTAAACGTGCAATAACCTATCTACGAGGGTAGGTTCTAAAAGAAGGTCATGCCAGACCTCTTATTTGCTAGGGTTTGTGAATGCAATGGGGACACAAAACCAAGAAAAGTTAGTTCAGCCAGATAAATACACATAACATATTGTAGCAACGAAATCAATACAAAGAAATAAAGCAATAAAGGGAGAAAGGGGTTGGACCCCTCCCCTCGTGGATAGTGTCCCTAACTCAGGATAAGGCCGACTCTATCCTAGGCAATTCTAATATGGATGCATGAGGTTGAGGTTCGCTAATGCATCTAGACTCGATAAGCTCAGGTCCTCGAGCCTTCAGACTTAGGAATCAAGGGTCATCAATCCCAAGATTCTTTGTCGGTGGCTTGAGCGATTCCCCAAACACCGCTACGCACACATCGTGTCACGGCTACGTGTTTGAGTGAATCTATCAAAAATCCTCAACTTTCGACTAAAAGCTAAAGGCTATTAACCTAAAGCTTAAAGCGGAAGATTGAGTGACCCATCGGATCATGCTACACACACATCGTGTCGTGATCACACGTCCAAGTGGGTCACCTAATCCTAATAGGGTGGAGTGGCGTGACAAACCACTAAAATAAAAATAAATGAGGGGTGAAAAGTTAAAGCGTATGCACGTATGCTAGTGCTCGTTTGGAGGGGAGGGATCGAGAACCCACGCAAGGCTCTAAGGTAGAATCCCCTCCCAAATGCAATGCAAAGCGCGGAATCACATACAAACATCCATTCATCAAAACAATCGTAGGCGAACGTGTGAGGAAGTGAGTTGATACGCGAAATGCAAAAATCCTAGAAAAGGGAAAAATGCAACCCTAAACATCCAATGTGATAAATAAAAAGGTTTAAAAGAAGAAAAAGATTGATTAAATCAAATTTGCTCGGACTCTCGAATGTCCCCAGTGGAGTCGCCAACTGTCGCGCCCCACTTTTTGGAAAAAATAAAATAATTGTTTTTTTGTTGAATTTTATTGATTTGGGAAAAATGATTTTTTGTTGATAAAAACAAAAATGGGTCTAAATGGGACTTTTGAAAATGCGACGATTTGACCCAAGGAAAATAGTTTAAAAAGGGTTTTTATATAAAAAATGGAGTCGCCACTTGGTATAGAGTTAGGGTGTACCAAGTCACCCAAAAAAAATGAATTTTAAAAGAAAAAAGTAAGAAAACCCTTTTTAAACGACTCCTAGTCCACGTAAAACAAAGAAAAAGGTTCGGGGGTCACATTTGACGAAGGGGGAGGCAAGGATAAAAATCCAAGGCACCCCTTCGACCTAGCCAAGGCTAGTTGCGTGATTTAACCCTTATTTTCCTATATTTTCTACCCAAAGTATGTATTGCAAACTGGATATGACTAATGAATGAGAAATGCAATCTTAAGTCTAGAGATGTCTCTGATGAGGCTCTTGATCCCATTCACATGAATTGTGAAGGTCAATAAGGAGAGACCTCATAGAAAACCATGAACGATGCAAATGAGGACTCAAATGAGAGTGTAAGTGTGCAAAGTGTAGAAAAAAAAAAAAAAGTGCATGTGTGCAATTTGAAAGTATTTGTGTGCAAATGAATAAAAACATAAATGCTCGTGTGCAAGTGAATGAAAATAGTAAATATATAAGTAAAATAGGTGCAATGTGTGAAGTTGAAAAGTCAAGAAGTGATGAGTTGTAAATAAACATGTGATTATAAAAAATATATAATTAGTGAGGAAAATAGATGATAAAAAATGATAGAAATGCATGAACTTAGAGGAATGCAATCAGTTGGAGTACAGGAAATGACATCTAGTATTTGTGATTTAATTTTCCCTTTATATATGAAGAAAACTAGCGTGCTAGCTATTTAATGAAAGCCCAACTCGCTCGTTTCCCTTACCCAAGGGGGTTTTCACGCAAATGGACCCTATAACTAGCATGAAATGCAAAGGCCTAAAATGAAAGGGAAAAGGTTAGAGGGACATGCCAGATGCCATAAAAACTAAAAAAAATGCATGAAATGTTGTGAACATGTAAACATATACTAACGAGGGGAAATCCCTAAGGGTCTAGCGTTGGACTAGCCCATTCTACGAATTCCGACTAGCATTGGACTAGCGGAAACGTACATTCATCCATCACATTCATTTATAAATATAGAAAGCAAGTAGACATGCAAAATCACTTATAACACGTAGCACATAACACTTAGCATGCTCGACTAGATGCAATAGCTTAATAAAGCAAATTAACACATAGTAACTGAGCATGCAAGACAAATAAGACGATTAAAGCCCTAACTATTACATTTGCTAGCTAAAACAAAGAGGGAAGGGAAAATGGACCAAATTACTTGCTATGCCCTATCTATTACAGGCCAAGAGGTGTACACATACCCCATAAATGAAAATAAAAGAAAGATTTTAAAATGAAATAAGAGTAAATAAATGAAAGGCATTAATAAACATTTAAGAAAACCAAGTAGGCATGCAATTTTCATTTAGCAAGTTGGATCACATAGGGAGATACACAAAAAAGATAAAAGAAAGTATACCGTCCCCTTTTGTGGTGCTAATAAGTTGGAAAAGGTTCTAAATTGAAGCTACAACCACTAAACAAAGGATTAATGCACCAATTTAATGGTAAGTCAAACAACGCAAATTCTTCAAAAACAAAAATTAAAGAACCACTAATAACTATGAGATTGAACCATTAGATCTCTTTAGATAATCAAACAAGTCCATATTCATCAAATGAAATTCCAAGTTAAAAGGGAAAGGAAACTCGAAGGACCCAATTGATTAATCTTTTCAAATGCTTAGGCCATGGTAGAATAAGAAGGGACTTGAGGGGTTAAAGAGCTATTATAAGAACCCTTTTCATGCAAAAACATGCAACCTACGAAGGAGACTTGTTTCTTTAGTATATAAAAATCCTCCAAACACACACTAAACCCCTCGGAATACAGATTTTCCATCAACAAGGGTTTCAAAAAAATGAAAAATCTTAACACCTCCTTAGGACCTTTTGAGAAGAAAATAGATGAAATAACATCAATAAAAGTAGACTGCAATAGATCCCTATTAAAATCAAGTTGACCAATTCGCTACTGTGAGTCAAGTATCTTTCTCCACTACACTCAAAAGAAGCAGGTAATAACAGCAAAAAAAAACAAAAGACAAGGTGCAGCAAACATTTTTAGGCAATTTACAAAATCCAGCTTTCAAACACAATCGAATCTAAACACAAGGCTTTAAACTAGGCGGCAAGCCATCACCCAAACAAATAGAAAGAAAAGCTGAGCAAAATCCAGTGCAAACACAAAGTCCAGCAATTTACAAAATCCAGCAATTCGGCAATTTACAAAATCCAGCTTTCAAACACAATCAAATCCAAACACAAGGCTTTAAACTAGGCGGCAAGCCATCATCCAAACAAATAGAAAGAAAGACTGAGCAAAATCCAGTGCAAACACAAATAAAGTACGTTTAGCAAGTTGAAAAATCTAAAACATATAAAACTGATTTGGCAAGTTGAAATGCATTTTCCAGCAAGTGCTTGGGCATGAATCCGAATTTACCTCGGTTGAATAATTATGTTAAGAGCTTACTATTTTTATTTCATTTTCTGGTTTGGACATGCTTATAAACTCTTAAATTCCTTATGCACGTATCAAGCTAGCATATGAATAATTCCAGCTCAGAAATCAAGTTCAAATAATATCCGCAACCATCAAAATTTCCAGAAAACAAACTGCGAAATCCAGCTCAACCTCTCGGCTACTAACAAATTTTCCAGCAACTCATTAGTCTTAAATCAAATTTTTCTTCGGCTAAAACATGGTATTAGACACTCGATTTCGACATGCAAATACTTAATTAGCCAATTAACATATCTAATTCAGAAAACAACTTCAATCATCAACACAAAATCATCTAAAAATTTCCAGAAACATCCAACAAGCCTCGGATGAACGTGCACTTGGCAGAATTCAAATTCATTTTATTTTTCTGCTTTAAACCCGTTAATTAACTATAGGCAGAACTTAATCATCTTGTAGTTTACCAATTAGTCATAGTTAGAGGTTCAAAACAGCAAAATTATACCCAATGAAACTACATGACTCAAGACAAATCTCGGCAGAATCCTTTCAGCAAAACAGAATTTTTCTAAACTCCTTAATTCATCACCCAAATACATAAAATTATCATGCAAGGCCCTAATCATAATAATCATCCAAAAATTCAGTTACTTAAACATCATTTCATGCTCGAATTACTTCAGCAAAACAACATTGAAGCTGCGGTATCCACTCAGCTTCTCGGCAGAAACAATTACTTCCAAGACAGATTTTCTAATGTTTTGATTTCATCATCCGATGGTTTAAAATCATCATGCAAAGCTCAATTATCATGGTATTAACTAGTGATTCATGGTTACAAACTCAAAACAACGAAATTGAATCACATGAAGCTGCAAAAATGCAGGACAAACTCTCGGCTGCAACAATTCATAAGAACAGAATTTCTTCTTCTAAATCACTTGTCCGGATGTTTGAAACCCATATGCGAGGCCCTAACCGCATTAATCATCCCAGATTTAGATAGCTAATCATGAATACAATTCCGAATTATCACAAGAAAGCAGATTTCATCAAGCATGTCTTAATCAGTTCTCGGAAATCCAATTTCAGCACACATCAGATTTTTCTTTTCCTAAATTCCTCATTCATTGCCTAAGCTTCACATGCAGGGCCCTAGATAGCTTAATCCACCATTGGTCAGTTAGCTTTAGTTCAGAAATTACCTCACCGATGACTCACTCACGTGGCAAGGAAGCTGAAAATTTTCTCTCGGCTTCGTACGCTGGTTTGATTGTTGCAGAACCGCAGCTCACCAGCTCTTCTTGTTCACACGCGAACTGGGGTAATGGTTCTGGTTGGATGTTGCAGTTGCGATGGAGTTGGGAACCAGAAATGGTTGCAGCTCGCGGACAGAACCAGAAATCTTCCTCTCGGCTCCAGAGTGCAGCTCGGCCTCTCCCTCTCCCTCGGTCGATACTCCAAGGAAGCTACTCACTCACGGCTCACAGATGGAATAAATACAACATAGCAGGTCTCACCCTTTTTTCCCTCAGCTCACGAACAGAAAATGAACCAAGCCCAGAGTTCGGCTCCCTTTCAGTCGTTAATTACCATGACCCCCCTTTCTCCCTAGCTCACGGCAGTAAAATGGAAATGGATTGTGGCCGACAAAATGAAACCGAAGTCCTCTCTTCTGCTGTAGTGAGTTGGGAGTAGTGTGCATTAGTGGATGATGGAACCGGCAATAAGGATGGAAGGTGCTGGAATGTGAAGTGGAAAATGGAACCGGCAGAAGGAAGGAAGGTGCTAGTATATGGAGTGGAAAAATGGATTCGGCAGAAGTGGAGTTGTGATTTTTTGATTTTGATTTTTTCCCTTTTTGAAATTAATTGAATAAAACTGATAATAAAAATAGATAACAAACAACAAAAACAACAGAAAGAGTAATTTAATTAACATAGAGTAGAAACTAAATAAACTAGAATCAACAAAACACAATTTTCCATTTTCATCAATTTTCATCATTTTCCTTTTTTTCTTTTCCTCAACTTAATAATTTAACAAAAATAATAGTAAAACTAAATAAAAACAACAATTTTAATTACAAACACATCAAAGTAAACAAACTAAAATAACAAAGTTATCATTTTCGATTTTTCTTTCATTTTCATTATTTTTCATCATTTTCCCTTTTTCTTTTTCAAAAATAAAATAACCAAAATAAACAAAATGCCAAAAGATTGAATTTAAGAGGAATGAACGTATTTTGTGAACCATTTTCTTTTTTCTCTTCTTTTTCTTTTATTTTACGTTAAAACTTAAAACTAAAACTAAAAGCTAAAACGTGAACAAGATTAATATGACAAATAAAACTAAAAATAAAAGACAAATAAAAAGGTAACAACTAAAATGCAGACAATCTAAAACAAAATCATGAATTAGATGCAACGTACAAATTATTTAAAAAACTTGGTGTCTA
>NW_020863170.1:0-18031 GCF_003713205.1 Coffea eugenioides
GAAAAAATGACTTTTCAAAAATGGTTCGCTTTAGTAACTATCACAATTGAAGATTTCAAAGAAACATTTGTAGCTCTAATTGATAGTGGAGCTGACACAAGTTGTATTAAAGAAGGAATAATTCCAACTAAATATTGTGAAAGAACAAAAGAAAAATTAATGGCAGCAAATGGAGAAGATTTAGAAGTAAAATATAAATTTACAAAAGGATCAATATGTAATAATGAATATTGCATTTGACATAATTTCATAATTGTAAACAATATAAATCATGATGTTATATTAGGAACACCTTTTTTAATTCAAATTTATCCATTTCTAGTAAGCAATGAAGGAATTTCAGTAAATATAATGGGAAAAATCATTACCTTTAAATTCTTAACTCCAATAAGACAAAGAGAATTACAAACCTTACAAACATCTTCAATATATAAAACAATAAATACCATTACTAAAGTACAACAACAAATAAACTATATTAAAGAAGAAAAATCTTATTTAAAAATTGAGGAACAACTAAATGATATTAAAATACAAAAAAGAATATCAGAATTAGAAGAATTATTTATAAAAGAAATTTGTGCAGACATTCCTAATGCTTTTTGGGATAGAAAACAACATATGATAGAATTACCTTATGAAAAAGATTTTAATGAAAAAAATATTCCAACAAAAGCTAGACCAATACAAATGAATGCTGAGCTACTAGAATTTTGTAAAAAAGAAATAAAAATATTAATAGATAAAGGATTAATAACACCTTCAAAATCACCTTGGAGTTGTGCTGCATTCTATGTAATGAATCAAGCCGAAAAAGAAAGAGGAGTTCCAAGATTAGTAATAAATTATAAACCTTTAAACAAAGTTTTACAATGGATTAGATATCCTATTCCCAACAAAAAAGATTTGCTTAATAGATTATTTAATGCAAAAATATTCTCAAAATTTGATATGAAATCAGGATATTGGCAAATATTAATAGATCCAAAAGATAGATACAAAACAGCATTTACAACACCTTTTGGACATTATGAATGGAAAGTTATGCCATTTGGATTAAAAAATGCACCATCAGAATTTCAAAATATAATGAATGATATTTTCAATCCTTATAGTTCATTCAGCATAGTCTATATAGATGATGTATTAATATTTTCAGAATCATTAGAACAACATTTTAAACAGTTAAGTATATTTCTAAAAATAGTTAAGAAAAATGGATTAGTTATTTCTGCTCCAAAAATGAAATTATTTCAAACAAAAATAAGATTTTTAGGACATAATATATATCAAGGAACAATAAAGCCAATAAATAGAGCTTTAGAATTCGCTACTAAATTTCCAGATGAGATAAAAGAGAAAAATCAATTACAAAGATTTTTAGGATGCTTAAATTATATAGCAGATTTCTTTCCAAAATTAAGGCAAGAATGTTCTATATTATATAATAGATTAAAGAAAAACCCAAAACCTTGGACAGAAGAACATACTCAAAAAATAAAATATTTAAAGGAAAAAATTACATCTTTACCATGTTTATGTTTACCTCATCCTAAAGCATTCATGATAGTAGAAACAGATGCCTCAGAATTAGGATATGGAGGAATATTAAAACAAAGAATAGATAATTCAAAAGAAGAATTAGTTAGATTTCATTCAGGAACATGGTCTGATCCTCAAAAGAATTATTCAACTATTAAAAAAGAAATTTTATCCATCGTTTTGTGTATATCAAAATTTCAAGATGACTTATACAATAAGAAAATTTTAATTAGAATAGACTGCAAATCTGCAAAAGAAATTCTACAAAAAGATGTTCAAAATATTATTTCAAAACAAATATTTGCTAGATGGCAAGCTATTTTATCTGTATTTGATTTTGATATAGAATTTATTAAAGGAGAAAATAAATGTAAAAACAAAATTTAGGAAAACTCTACAAAGGGGAAAGAGTTTACAAGACCAATTTTATTCCATATGGAATTCAAAGTGCCATGGATATTTTGCTGGAGTTTCAAAATTCATCAAGAACTGGAAAAACCTCTGCCAATGTCATTGGTAAGAGAATTCAAAATAAAATGGTGGACTGGATTCAATCAAGAATTTGGCGATCAAACTAATGTGATCAGATTCCTGACCACTGGAGACAAATTAAAGTGGACAGCTACTACCACTACTCAAAAGGAGACAAGACAGTCAACAATCATTCCAACCACTACACCAACTCCACTCACTCCAAAAAGAGACAAAGAAAAAGTGACGGAAATGGCATCCGAAGAAACAGCCAGTAACTTTTTAATAAAGCAAATCATGCAGAATCCCGAGATGCTGAAAGAATATCTGAATTATTTGCAAAAGCCAAAAGAAGAAGACAAAATAGAGGAGCCAGCAGGATCATCAGAATCTACTTTTGATCCTTTTGATGATCCCATCGGTGGACAAAATCCAAACGACTTTTGAAAAAGATGTCGGCCACCACAAATGAAAGCAAAATTGAAATTCAAATGAAATGCAGAATCGAGCCTCTATAAATAGATTCAAGATTCAGAAGACAGGCATCGGCGAAAAAAATATCAGAAGTTGTAATAGACTTGTCTTAGTTTTCCTACTACTCCCACTTACTCTTAGTTCTCCTACTATTCCCACTCACTCTAAAATAACCATTGTACTCAAAGTCTTTGTAGAAGTGGATTTCATCATTACAATAAAGTCTTCAAGGTTGGAATTCATTACAAGCTTCCGTTAGTCACTCAACAATCAAAAGTAAGTCCAACTACTTATGTTTATTGCATTTCAATACCTGGGTGAGAAGTGGTATCAGAGCCACACCCTTGTTTAATTTGCATACGCATATTTAAACTTTGCATTTACATTTACTTTATTTGAATTACGTTTCTATTTTAACTTGGCTATTTCATGCATTTATGTTAAATATTTTATTAAACTTTACTGAAAACGTTGGTAAGACTTGATGCTTTGTCAGACCGTTGGTAAGTCCAGGATAGGATGTTCCAGGCATAGGCTCGGTTGTTCCCGTCTAAGTAAAATTTAAATAAATATTAAGCATGGCTGCATTTCTTAGACATTTAAAAATAGGATCTAATTCAAAGCAAGAAAATGTAGTACAAAGTCATGAATATCATATGCCTATAAACAATTCAGATTGGACAATCCCAGAAGAAAAAATTGAACACATATATAGAATTGGCCCTTTAGATTTCAAAACTGCTTTATCAGTCAAAACCCATGAAGAAACAATATCTATTCAAGAAGAATATCAAACTATACAATTATTAAATCATAGTACAATTCAAAAATATTTAAGTAAAGGATATCGTTATATTCATATTGGATTAATACAAATTGCTGTAAAGCCCTTATTCCATTTAGGAGTTGATGCTCCAATATACCTAGCTTTAAGAGACACTAGACTCAAAAGATATAAAACATCTTTGTTATCAATGATTCAAACTAATGTTTGCAACGGACCAATATATTTTAACTGTGCTCCAAATTTTTCAATAGATTTAACAGACCCTCATATATTAAATTCAGTTATACTAGATATTCATCTACAAGGAAATGAATTTGAAAAACATACAAAGAATTTTGCAATAATATACAGAATATATTATAGACCTTTATCTTCACATTTAAATCCAAAATTCATAATGACTCCAACTCTTAAAGACGAAACAACTTTATTACAAGTAGATGCAGATCGACCTACTACATATATTCCAAAAAGATTAAAATGGAATGAAATTACTATACCTAGTGAATTTGAAATTAAAAATCCACAAGTAGCAAGAAATATAGAACAAACTACTGAAGATATTATAGAAAAATCGGATGGAAGTACTTTAATAAGATTTACATCATTAAGAGAAAGACCAGAATCATCTTATTCATGGTTACCAACTAGACGTTCAAATTATGAGTCATCTGAAATTAATTTCCCTATGGAAAGTACATCAAATTTTAAATATAAAACTCCTATTCCAGAAGTTGTAAATCAAAATAAATCTGACTATTCCCCAACATTACCAAGTTTATTTTCTCAAAGGATAATGGATAATTTACAAAAGGAAATGGGAACAGATGTAATTTCATTCGAAAATATTACTTTTGGACAATTATTTGCTTTTGTGAAAAAAGAAGGATTAATATTATGTTCAGAATTAAGATTACAAATAAAATATGGATCAAAACAAAAAGAAGTAGGATCATTCTGTGATGCATTTGGAATTAAATGAATCAAATCACCATCAGCATATAAAAAGAGAATTAAAAAATATTCCAAGAAACCAAGATATATAAAATCTAAGGAAAATGAACCAACTAAAAGAAAGAAATTCATTAAAAAGAAAATTGTTTGTTACAAATGTGGTAAAATAGGACATAAAGCAAACAAATGTAGATTAAAAGAAAAAATTACAGAAATCTGTGTAAATGACGAAGAAATTAAAAATAAATTAATAAATTTGTTAATAAATGAAAAAGATAAAAGTTCAGAAGATGACTATTACAATGATATTTCTAGTTCAGATAGTGAAGAAAATTGCAATTGTACTCCAAAATATATAAATGTTATAACTAAAAAAGAAGATAAAGAATTTTTATTAGATATAATAGAAAAAATTGATGATCCAATAGCTAAAAAAGAATATTTAGAAAGACTAAAAAGTTTAATTATTCAAGAAGATAAAATGCCAAAAATAATAGAACCTTTTAGTATATCAAAATTAATAGATAAATATCCAAACATTAATATAATGAAAAAGAAACTACTAAAGATCTTCAATCAGAAATTAATAATCTCAAAATACAAGTAAAACAATTACAACAAGAAATTATAGAATTAAAATTAAAAGATTTAGAGATAGAATCAAAATTAGAATTAATAAGTAATCAGCCTTCAACTTCTAATTCTAAAACAGAAGAAATATTAATATCAGAAAAATTAGTAGAAGAATCTCAATATTTGAATACTATTGAAAGAATAACATTTCAAAAATGGTTCGCTTTAGTAACAATTACAGTAGAAGATTTCAAAGAAACATTTGTAACTCTAATAGATAGTGGAGCTGATACAAGTTGTATTAAAGAAGGAATAATTCCTACTAAATATTGTGAAAGAACAAATGAAAAATTAATGGCAGCAAATGGCGAAGATTTAAAAGTAACTTATAAATTTACAAAAGGATCAATATGTAACAATGAATATTGTATTAGACATAATTTCATAATTGTAAAGAATATACATCATGATGTAATATTAGGAACACCCTTTTTAATTCAAATATATCCATTTTTAGTAAGTAATGAAGGGATTTCAGTAAATATAATGGGAAAAATTGTTATCTTTAAATTCTTAACTCCAATAAAACAAAAGGAATTACATACATTACAAACATCTTCGATATATAAAACAATAAACAGTATTACCAAAGTACAACAACAGATAAGCTATATTAAAGAAGAAAAATCTTATCTAAAAATTGAAGAACAATTAAATGATATCAAAATACAAAAAAGAATATCCGAATTAGAAAAATTATTACAAAAAGAAATTTGTGCAGATATTCCTAATGCTTTTTGGGATAGAAAACAACATATGATAGAATTACCCTATGAAAGAGACTTTGATGAAAAGAATATTCCAACAAAAGCTAGACCAATACAAATGAATTCTGAATTATTAGAATTTTGTAAAAAGGAAATAAAAATATTACTAGATAAAGGATTAATAACTCCTTCAAAATCACCTTGGAGCTGTGCTGCATTTTATGTAATGAATCAAGCTGAAAAAGAAAGAGGAGTTCCAAGATTAGTAATAAATTATAAACCTTTAAACAAAGTTTTACAATGGATTAGATATCCTATTCCCAACAAAAAAGATTTGCTTAATAGATTATTTAATGCAAAAATATTCTCAAAATTTGATATGAAATCAGGATACTGGCAAATATTAATAGATCCAAAAGATAGATACAAAACAGCATTTACAACACCTTTTGGACATTATGAATGGAAAGTTATGCCATTTGGATTAAAAAATGCACCATCAGAATTTCAAAATATAATGAATGATATTTTCAATCCTTATAGTTCATTCAGCATAGTCTATATAGATGATGTATTAATATTTTCAGAATCATTAGAACAACATTTTAAACATTTAAGTATATTTCTAAAAATAGTTAAGAAAAATGGATTAGTTATTTCTGCTCCAAAAATGAAATTATTTCAAACTAAAGTAAGATTTTTAGGACATAATATATATCAAGGAACAATAAAACCAATTAATAGAGCTTTAGAATTTGCTACTAAATTCCCAAATGAAATAAAAGATAAAAATCAATTACAAAGATTTTTAGGATGTTTAAATTACATAGCAGATTTCTTTCCCAAATTAAGACAAGAATGTTCTATACTATTTAATAGATTAAAGAAAAATCCAAAACCTTGGACGGAGGAACATACTCAAAAAATAAAATATTTAAAAGAAAAAATAGAGTCATTACCATGTTTATGTTTACCTCATCCTAAAGCATTCATGATAGTCGAAACTGATGCATCAGAATTAGGATACGGTGGAATATTAAAACAAAAAATAAATAATTCAAAAGAAGAATTAGTTAGATTTCATTCAGGAACATGGTCTGATCCTCAAAAGAATTATTCAACTATTAAAAAAGAAATTCTATCCATAGTTTTGTGTATATCCAAATTCCAAGATGATTTGTATAACAAGAAATTTTTAATAGATCTGCAAAAGAGATTTTACAAAAAGATGTTCAAAATATAGTTTCAAAGCAAATATTTGCTAGATGGCAAGCTATTTTATCTGTGTTCGATTTCGACATAGAATTTATTAAAGGAGAAAATAATGTAAAACAAATCTTGGAACTCCTTACAAAGGGGGAAGAGTTTACAAGACCAATTTTATTTCACATGGAATTCAAAGTACCATGGATATTTTGCTGGAGTTTCAAAATTCATCAAGAACTGGAAAAACCTCTGCCAATGTCATTGGTAAGAGAATTCAAAATAAAATGGTGGACTGGATTCAATCAAGAATTTGGAGATCAAACTAATGTGATCAGATTCCTGACCACTGGAGACAAATTAAAGTGGACAGCTACTACCACTACTCAAAAGGAGACAAGACAGTCAACAATCATTCCAACCACTACACCAACTCCACTCACTCCAAAAAGAGACAAAGAAAAAGTGACGGAAATGGCATCCGAAGAAACAGCCAGTAACTTTTTAATAAAGCAAATCATGCAGAATCCCGAGATGCTGAAAGAATATCTGAATTATTTGCAAAAGCCAAAAGAAGAAGACAAAATAGAGGAGCCAGCAGGATCATCAGAATCTACTTTTGATCCTTTTGATGATCCCATCGGTGGACAAAATCCAAACGACTTTTGAAAAAGATGTCGGCCACCACAAATGAAAGCAAAATTGAAATTCAAATGAAATGCAGAATCGAGCCTCTATAAATAGATTCAAGATTCAGAAGACAGGCATCGGCGAAAAAAATATCAGAAGTTGTAATAGACTTGTCTTAGTTTTCCTACTACTCCCACTTACTCTTAGTTCTCCTACTATTCCCACTCACTCTAAAATAACCATTGTACTCAAAGTCTTTGTAGAAGTGGATTTCATCATTACAATAAAGTCTTCAAGGTTGGAATTCATTACAAGCTTCCGTTAGTCACTCAACAATCAAAAGTAAGTCCAACTACTTATGTTTATTGCATTTCAATACCTGGGTTAGAAGTGGTATCAGAGCCACACCTTTGTTTAATTTGCATACGCATATTTAAACTTTGCATTCACATTTACTTTATTTGAATTACATTTCTATTTTAATTTGGCTATTTCATGCATTTATGTTACATATTTTATTAAACTTTACTGAAAACGTTGGTAAGACTTGATGCTTTGTTAGACCGTTGGTAAGTCCAGGATAGGATGTTCCAGGCATAGGCTCGGTTGTTCCCGTCTAAGTAAAATTTAATTAAATATTAAGCATGGCTGCATTTCTTAGACAATTAAAAATAGGATCTAATTCAAAGCAAGAAAATGTAGTACAAAGTCATGAATATCATATGCCTATAAACAATTCAGATTGGACAATCCCAGAAGAAAAAATTGAACACATTTATAGAATTGGCCCTTTAGATTTCAAAACTGCTTTATCAGTCAAAACCCATGAAGAAACAATATCTATTCAAGAAGAATATCAAACTATACAATTATTAAATCATAGTACAATTCAAAAATATTTAAGTAAAGGATATCGTTATATTCATATTGGATTAATACAAATTGCTGTAAAGCCCTTATTCCATTTAGGAGTTGATGCTCCAATATACCTAGCTTTAAGAGACACTAGACTCAAAAGATATAAAACATCTTTGTTATCAATGATTCAAACTAATGTTTGCAACGGACCAATATATTTTAACTGTGCTCCAAATTTTTCAATAGATTTAACAGACCCTCATATATTAAATTCAGTTATACTAGATATTCATCTACAAGGAAATGAATTTGAAAAACATACAAAGAATTTTGCAATAATATACAGAATATATTATAGACCTTTATCTTCACATTTAAATCCAAAATTCATAATGACTCCAACTCTTAAAGACGAAACAACTTTATTACAAGTAGATGCAGATCGACCTACTACATATATTCCAAAAAGATTAAAATGGAATGAAATTACTATACCTAGTGAATTTGAAATTAAAAATCCACAAGTAGCAAGAAATATAGAACAAACTACTGAAGATATTATAGAAAAATCGGATGGAAGTACTTTAATAAGATTTACATCATTAAGAGAAAGACCAGAATCATCTTATTCATGGTTACCAACTAGACGTTCAAATTATGAGTCATCTGAAATTAATTTCCCTATGGAAAGTACATCAAATTTTAAATATAAAACTCCTATTCCAGAAGTTGTAAATCAAAATAAATCTGACTATTCCCCAACACATTCTCAAATGCAAGGAGAAATAAATGTTATAAATAGACCATATAAAATAAATCATAAATATTTACAAGAAGATTTTGATGATGAAGAAAACACAGAAAAAAGAATTTGGTTTTTTCAATTAGAATCAGAATATAAAGAAAAATTAATATTAGAATGGAAAATAGAAATAGAAAAACAAAAGTTTGACTTTCCTTTCTTTACATGGTTAACATTTTACACATCAAAATTAGGAATAAGTGATGTTTATAATATTCCACAAATAAATGTTCAAACTAATTTATATAAAAAATGGAAATTGAAAGATGATCAAATATTAACATCAATACACCCTCCATTACAAGAAGTAAAAATTAATCTAGGAAAAGGAGAAGTAATAGCCTCACCTTTTAAAAAGGGAAGAGAAGCTGAATCAAGTACAAATAATTCAATAAATCTTGAAGATCTTAAAAAAGTTTATCAACAAAATAATTATACAAATCAAATTCTTCATACAATATCTCAACATATGGAAGTATTGAATACAAAAATTGATACACTAAAGAAACCAGATTTAAAATTCCCAAATGATATATCAGCACCTCATTTTCAACCTAGAAGTCTGACAAGAGAAAAAGAACAAGATTTAGTACAAAGTATTAGTACTCAAAAGATAAGTAATACAGATAATTTATTAAATAAAATATCTAATGCATTACAAAATCTAACTACAGATTCAAAACCAACAACACCCAAAATAAATACCTTAGACCAAATAATAGAAGAAAACTCTACTGAAGAATTAGAAGATTTATCAGAAGAATCAGCAAATTCAGACATAGAAGAAAATATACTTTTACCAATAGAAAATCAATTTGAAGAAGAAAATAATCAAATAAATAGAATAAAAAGAAAGAACTATAGTAATAATAAAAATTGGAAAATGGTAAGTTCAAAAAATTATTATCCTAGACCAAGTCCTCCAGATATTCAATATGAAGAAAGATCAAAATTTAGAACAACTAAATATGATGGAGACTCAATATATGAATGGAACATAGATGGCAAAGCAGAATATGAAGTATTAAACAATTTGCAAGAAATGGGAATGGCGAGATTAGCCTATAAAATTAAAAATATTCAAGAAAGAAATATTGCAACTTTATTAGTCTCAGGATTTACTGGACAATTAAAGAATTGGTGGGATAATGCTTTAACATTACAAGATAAATTATCAATATTAGATCATACACAAGAAATAGAAGATGATCAAGGAAATATTCAAATACAGTCAGATGCTGCAGAATTTTTAATAGTAACAATAGTAATGTATTTTATAGGAAATCCTAAACAAGAATTAAATTCAAATAAAACATTCTTAACAAATTTAAGATGCCCAACATTATCAGATTTTAGATGGTATAAAGATATGTTTTTAACAAATGTATTAAGAAGACCAGATTGTAATGCTTCATTCTGGAAAGAAAGATTCATAACAGGATTACCAAGTTTATTTTCTCAAAGGATAATGGATAATTTACAAAAGGAAATGGGAACAGATGTAATTTCATTCGAAAATATTACTTTTGGACAATTATTTGCTTTTGTGAAAAAAGAAGGATTAATATTATGCTCAGAATTAAGATTACAAATAAAATATGGATCAAAACAAAAAGAAGTAGGATCATTCTGTGATGCATTTGGAATTAAACGAATCAAATCACCATCAGCATATAAAAAGAGAATTAAAAAATATTCCAAGAAACCAAGATATATAAAATCTAAGGAAAATGAACCAACTAAAAGAAAGAAATTCATTAAAAAGAAAATTGTTTGTTACAAATGTGGTAAAATAGGACATAAAGCAAACAAATGTAGATTAAAAGAAAAAATTACAGAAATCTGTGTAAATGACGAAGAAATTAAAAATAAATTAATAAATTTGTTAATAAATGAAAAAGATAAAAGTTCAGAAGATGACTATTACAATGATATTTCTAGTTCAGATAGTGAAGAAAATTGCAATTGTACTCCAAAATATATAAATGTTATAACTAAAAAAGAAGATAAAGAATTTTTATTAGATATAATAGAAAAAATTGATGATCCAATAGCTAAAAAAGAATATTTAGAAAGACTAAAAAGTTTAATTATTCAAGAAGATAAAATGCCAAAAATAATAGAACCTTTTAGTATATCAAAATTAATAGATAAATATCCAAACATTAATATAATGAAAAAAGAAACTACTAAAGATCTTCAATCAGAAATTAATAATCTCAAAATACAAGTAAAACAATTACAACAAGAAATTATAGAATTAAAATTAAAAGATTTAGAGATAGAATCAAAATTAGAATTAATAAGTAATCAGCCTTCAACTTCTAATTCTAAAACAGAAGAAATATTAATATCAGAAAAATTAGTAGAAGAATCTCAATATTTGAATACTATTGAAAGAATAACATTTCAAAAATGGTTCGCTTTAGTAACAATTACAGTAGAAGATTTCAAAGAAACATTTGTAACTCTAATAGATAGTGGAGCTGATACAAGTTGTATTAAAGAAGGAATAATTCCTACTAAATATTGTGAAAGAACAAATGAAAAATTAATGGCAGCAAATGGAGAAGATTTAAAAGTAACTTATAAATTTACAAAAGGATCAATATGTAACAATGAATATTGTATTAGACATAATTTCATAATTGTAAAGAATATACATCATGATGTAATATTAGGAACACCCTTTTTAATTCAAATATATCCATTTTTAGTAAGTAATGAAGGGATTTCAGTAAATATAATGGGAAAAATTGTTATCTTTAAATTCTTAACTCCAATAAAACAAAAGGAATTACATACATTACAAACATCTTCGATATATAAAACAATAAACAGTATTACCAAAGTACAACAACAAATAAGCTATATTAAAGAAGAAAAATCTTATTTAAAAATTGAGGAACAACTAAATGATATTAAAATACAAAAAAGAATATCAGAATTAGAAGAATTATTTAAAAAAGAAATTTGTGCAGACATTCCTAATGCTTTTTGGGATAGAAAACAACATATGATAGAATTACCTTATGAAAAAGATTTTAATGAAAAAAATATTCCAACAAAAGCTAGACCAATACAAATGAATTCTGAATTATTAGAATTTTGTAAAAAGGAAATAAAAATATTACTAGATAAAGGATTAATAACTCCTTCAAAATCACCTTGGAGCTGTGCTGCATTTTATGTAATGAATCAAGCTGAAAAAGAAAGAGGAGTTCCAAGATTAGTAATAAATTATAAACCTTTAAACAAAGTTTTACAATGGATTAGATATCCTATTCCCAACAAAAAAGATTTGCTTAATAGATTATTTAATGCAAAAATATTCTCAAAATTTGATATGAAATCAGGATATTGGCAAATATTAATAGATCCAAAAGATAGATACAAAACAGCATTTACAACACCTTTTGGACATTACGAATGGAAAGTTATGCCATTTGGATTAAAAAATGCACCATCAGAATTTCAAAATATAATGAATGATATTTTCAATCCTTATAGTTCATTCAGCATAGTCTATATAGATGATGTATTAATATTTTCAGAATCATTAGAACAACATTTTAAACATTTAAGTATATTTCTAAAAATAGTTAAGAAAAATGGATTAGTTATTTCTGCTCCAAAAATGAAATTATTTCAAACAAAAATAAGATTTTTAGGACATAATATATATCAAGGAACAATAAAGCCAATAAATAGAGCTTTAGATTTCGCTACTAAATTTCCAGATGAGATAAAAGAGAAAAATCAATTACAAAGATTTTTAGGATGCTTAAATTATATAGCAGATTTCTTTCCTAAATTAAGACAAGAATGTTCTATACTATTTAATAGATTAAAGAAAAATCCAAAACCTTGGACGAAGGAACATACTCAAAAAATAAAATATTTAAAAGAAAAAATAGAGTCATTACCATGTTTATGTTTACCTCATCCTAAAGCATTCATGATAGTCGAAACTGATGCATCAGAATTAGGATACAGTGGAATATTAAAACAAAAAATAAATAATTCAAAAGAAGAATTAGTTAGATTTCATTCAGGAACATGGTCTGATCCTCAAAAGAATTATTCAACTATTAAAAAAGAAATTCTATCCATAGTTTTGTGTATATCCAAATTCCAAGATGATTTGTATAACAAGAAATTTTTAATTAGAATAGATTGTAAATCTGCAAAAGAGATTTTACAAAAAGATGTTCAAAATATAGTTTCAAAGCAAATATTTGCTAGATGGCAAGCTATTTTATCTGTGTTCGATTTCGACATAGAATTTATTAAAGGAGAAAATAACTCCCTTCCTGACTTCTTGACTAGAGAATTTTTACAGGGAAATGGAACGGGAAACTCACAAAGAATACCTTCGAAGACTTCGAGCTGAACGAGATAACCCAATTCTTCAAAAAAGAGCCACAAATATTTCTCATAGACCCTTTACCTATTTTGTCAAAAATCCCGATAAAACTATTCAACCAATTCCTTATTCTCAAATTCGAAATCATGATACAGTTCATATTAGACACAGCTTTTGGGCTGCAACCACACCAAAAGAACAAGCCTTTCTTCTAAAAAGGCAGATCAATTCAAACATTATATTTAAGAATGTTCTTGAAAAAGCCAATCATCCTCCTGAAGATATTCAGCCAATTTTAATTCGAATTCAACAGCTTAAAGAACAACTTAACAAGATTATTTGTTAAAATTTTGCAGGAT
Organism: Coffea eugenioides; assembly: GCF_003713205.1. Lineage (NCBI taxonomy): Eukaryota > Viridiplantae > Streptophyta > Magnoliopsida > Gentianales > Rubiaceae > Coffea > Coffea eugenioides. Next base: position 13,787 of record NW_020863170.1, read on the forward strand.
CATGGATTCAAAAGCAGGAAGTTCCAGGCCAAAGACTCCTCAGGATTATGAGATGAGTCTTACCCCTGTAACTCAAAATAGATTTCAACTTTTATCAGATTTCCCAGCATTGACTTATAGTCAGGCTGCTACTCCAATTACTTCTCCAATTAGACCCATTCAACAACTGGCAAAATCCCCAGAAAAATCTCAAGGAAATACTTATTTTACAAAGCCATTTACTCAACATATTACTTTAACTAGATTCCAAGAAATACCCATATACTCTACTCTTCATCAAGTTACTCAAAGGATCTTTCCTCCAAAATGCTATTGGCAACCAGATGACCCTTCAAAAAATCTAGATTATTATGAATTAATCCTTACAGATACTCAATCTGTAGAGATTTACCCAATTCCAGATAAAAAGAATCCCAACATTATTAGCCATTCTAAGTGTATTATAAAGAAAGTTTGTTCTCCTAATGAATGGACTTCTCTTTATTCCAAAAAATCCTTTTCAGTGAACTTTATTCCAGATGGATTTACATATCAAGATTACAAAATGGCATGGTATCGTGCTTTCCTTTTTAGACCATTCAATCATTCCTGGTTCTTCACATTCAAAGACAGTTGCAGTAAAGAATTCCCAATTTGGTTCAATCACTGGTGGAAATGGTTTGGACCCCAACCAGAAATTCTACCTCCAAATGTTCTCATGGGATTTCAAACTTATCTAAAAAGAGCAAAGGGGGAAGAGTTTACAAGACCAATTTTATTTCACATGGAATTCAAAGTACCATGGATATTTTGCTAACCCAGGTATTGAAAGGCAATAAACATAAGTAGTTGGACTTACTTTTGATTGTTGAGTGACTAACGGAAGCTTGTAATGAATTCCAACCTTGAAGACTTTATTGTAATGATGAAATCCACTTCTACAAAGACTTTGAGTACAATGGTTATTTTAGAGTGAGTGGGAATAGTAGGAGAACTAAGAGTAAGTGGGAGTAGTAGGAAAACTAAGACAAGTCTATTACAACTTCTGATATTTTTTCGCCGATGCCTGTCTTCTGAATCTTGAATCTATTTATAGAGGCTCGGTTCTGCATTTCATTTGAATTTCAATTTTGCTTTCATTTGTGGTGGCCGACATCTTTTTCAAAAGTCGTTTGGATTTTGTCCACCGATGGGATCATCAAAAGGATCAAAAGTAGATTCTGATGATCCTGCTGGCTCCTCTATTTTGTCTTCTTCTTTTGGCTTTTGCAAATAATTCAGATATTCTTTCAGCATCTCGGGATTCTGCATGATTTGCTTTATTAAAAAGTTACTGGCTGTTTCTTCGGATGCCATTTCCGTCACCTTTTCTTTGTCTCTTTTTGGAGTGAGTGGAGTTGGTGTAGTGGTTGGAATGATTGTTGACTGTCTTGTCTCCTTTTGAGTAGTGGTAGTAGCTGTCCACTTTAATTTGTCTCCAGTGGTCAGGAATCTGATCACATTAGTTTGATCTCCAAATTCTTGATTGAATCCAGTCCACCATTTTATTTTGAATTCTCTTACCAATGACATTGGCAGAGGTTTTTCCAGTTCTTGATGAATTTTGAAACTCCAGCAAAATATCCATGGTACTTTGAATTCCATGTGGAATAAAATTGGTCTTGTATACTCTTCCCCCTTTGCTCTTTTTAGATATGTTTGAAATCCCATGAGAACATTTGGAGGTAGAATTTCTGGTTGGGGTCCAAACCATTTCCACCAGTGATTGAACCAAATTGGGAATTCTTTACTGCAACTGTCTTTGAATGTGAAGAACCAGGAATGGTTGAATGGTCTAAAAAGGAAAGCACGATACCATGCCATTTTGTAATCTTGATATGTAAATCCATCTGGAATAAAGTTTACTGAAAAGGATTTTTTGGAATAAAGAGAAGTCCATTCATTAGGAGAACAAACTTTCTTTATAATACACTTAGAATGGCTAATAATGTTGGGATTCTTTTTATCTGGAATTGGGTAAATCTCTACAGATTGAGTATCTGTAAGGATTAATTCATAATAATCTAGATTTTTTGAAGGGTCATCTGGTTGCCAATAGCATTTTGGAGGAAAGATCCTTTGAGTAACTTGATGAAGAGTAGAGTATATGGGTATTTCTTGGAATCTAGTTAAAGTAATATGTTGAGTAAATGGCTTTGTAAAATAAGTATTTCCTTGAGATTTTTCTGGGGATTTTGCCAGTTGTTGAATGGGTCTAATTGGAGAAAGTAATTGGAGTAGCAGCCTGACTATAAGTCAATGCTGGGAAATCTGATAAAAGTTGAAATCTATTTTGAGTTACAGGGGTAAGACTCATCTCATAATCCTGAGGAGTCTTTGGCCTGGAACTTCCTGCTTTTGAATCCATGATCCTGCAAAATTTTAACAAATAATCTTGTTAAGTTGTTCTTTAAGCTGTTGAATTCGAATTAAAATTGGCTGAATATCTTCAGGAGGATGATTGGCTTTTTCAAGAACATTCTTAAATATAATGTTTGAATTGATCTGCCTTTTTAGAAGAAAGGCTTGTTCTTTTGGTGTGGTTGCAGCCCAAAAGCTGTGTCTAATATGAACTGTATCATGATTTCGAATTTGAGAATAAGGAATTGGTTGAATAGTTTTATCGGGATTTTTGACAAAATAGGTAAAGGGTCTATGAGAAATATTTGTGGCTCTTTTTTGAAGAATTGGGTTATCTCGTTCAGCTCGAAGTCTTCGAAGGTATTCTTTGTGAGTTTCCCGTTCCATTTCCCTGTAAAAATTCTCTAGTCAAGAAGTCAGGAAGGGAGTTATTTTCTCCTTTAATAAATTCTATGTCGAAATCGAACACAGATAAAATAGCTTGCCATCTAGCAAATATTTGCTTTGAAACTATATTTTGAACATCTTTTTGTAAAATCTCTTTTGCAGATTTACAATCTATTCTAATTAAAAATTTCTTGTTATACAAATCATCTTGGAATTTGGATATACACAAAACTATGGATAGAATTTCTTTTTTAATAGTTGAATAATTCTTTTGAGGATCAGACCATGTTCCTGAATGAAATCTAACTAATTCTTCTTTTGAATTATTTATTTTTTGTTTTAATATTCCACCGTATCCTAATTCTGATGCATCAGTTTCGACTATCATGAATGCTTTAGGATGAGGTAAACATAAACATGGTAATGACTCTATTTTTTCTTTTAAATATTTTATTTTTTGAGTATGTTCCTCCGTCCAAGGTTTTGGATTTTTCTTTAATCTATTAAATAGTATAGAACATTCTTGTCTTAATTTGGGAAAGAAATCTGCTATGTAATTTAAACATCCTAAAAATCTTTGTAATTGATTTTTATCTTTTATTTCATTTGGGAATTTAGTAGCAAATTCTAAAGCTCTATTAATTGGTTTTATTGTTCCTTGATATATATTATGTCCTAAAAATCTTACTTTAGTTTGAAATAATTTCATTTTTGGAGCAGAAATAACTAATCCATTTTTCTTAACTATTTTTAGAAATATACTTAAATGTTTAAAATGTTGTTCTAATGATTCTGAAAATATTAATACATCATCTATATAGACTATACTGAATGAACTATAAGGATTGAAAATATCGTTCATTATGTTTTGAAATTCTGATGGTGCATTTTTTAATCCAAATGGCATAACTTTCCATTCATAATGTCCAAAAGGTGTTGTAAATGCTGTTTTGTATCTATCTTTTGGGTCTATTATTATTTGCCAATATCCTGATTTCATGTCAAATTTTGAGAATATTTTTGCATTAAATAATCTATTAAGCAAATCTTTTTTATTTGGAATAGGATATCTAATCCATTGTAAAACTTTGTTTAAAGGTTTATAATTTATTACTAATCTTGGAACTCCTCTTTCTTTTTCAGCTTGATTCATTACATAAAATGCAGCACAGCTCCAAGGTGATTTTGAAGGAGTTATTAATCCTTTATCTAGTAATATTTTTATTTCCTTTTTACAAAATTCTAATAATTCAGAATTCATTTGTATTGGTCTAGCTTTTGTTGGAATATTTTTTTCATTAAAATCTTTTTCATAAGGTAATTCTATCATATGTTGTTTTCTATCCCAAAAAGCATTAGGAATGTCTGCACAAATTTCTTTTTTAAATAATTCTTCTAATTCTGATATTCTTTTTTGTATTTTAATATCATTTAGTTGTTCCTCAATTTTTAAATAAGATTTTTCTTCTTTAATATAGC
>NW_020863171.1:0-15943 GCF_003713205.1 Coffea eugenioides
CACCCAAGTTCATTGGGGGACCCGATCCGGATGCCGCCGAAAGGTGGCTCGAAAAGATGGTCGATATTTTCGCTGCCCTGCACTATACCGAAGAACGGCAGGTGACTTTTGCCGTTTTTCTGTTGGAAGGGGCGGCCCGTTCCTGGTGGAACGTCATTCGGCAAAAATGGGAACGGGACCAGACGCCCAGGATTTGGGTGAATTTTATGCTGGAGTTTAACGCGAAATTCTTCCCTCCTCTAGTCCAGGAGCGGAAGGAAGATGAGTTTATCCGACTTCGCCAAGGGGCCCAGTCTGTCGCGGAATACGAGAGCCAGTTCACCCGCCTATCCAAATTTGCCCCTGAACTGATCATGACCGAGCAGCGGCGAATAAGGCGTTTTATCCAGGGCTTGAACGTAGAGATTCAGAAGGACCTCGCGGTGGCCCAGATTAATGCTTTTAGCGAGGCCGTAGAGAAGGCGCAACGAGTAGAAAATGCTAGGCTGCAAGTGAAAAACTTTCAAGCCAAGAAAAGGGGCTTTCCTAGGAGTAGCTCTGAGCAAGAAGGTACAAGTACGCCCCCTAAGATGGGAAAGGGAAACGGGGGAGCACGACAACCAGGGGTGTTGCGTGATGTCTCTCAGGGGGACCGGTCTCTGTTACCCGTGGTCCTTGCGGATATTGCGGAGGACCAAATCATACGGAGGCAAATTGTTGGAAGAAAGAGGGAAAATGTCTGCGCTGCGGAAGTGCCGATCATCGGATTGCTGACTGCCCAATTCGATTGCGAAAAGAAAAGGGACCCCGCAACCAACTAAGACTAACCCTGGACAGTCGGAAAAGGAAGGGACTGGATCCAGGGTACCGGCTCAGGTGTACTCTTTAGAACACCATCAGGATCCTGACTCGTCTGAGGATGTAGAAGGTATGGTTCGTTGGGTACCTTAGATTTTGATAGATTCCGTTGATAAGAAAATTTCGAGGGCGAAATTTCTTTAAGGGGGAGAGAGTGTGAGAACCCGTAACTTATCCATTTTCTAGGTTTTATTATCTTTCTAGGTTTTCTTATCTTCAATGGCTTGTTTTCTGCACTTTCTGTATCCGGAAAATTTTCTAGATAATTTTTATGAGTAAATATAGTTTTAGATTATTTTTCTAGTATCGAATAGATTTTGAGAAATTAAGAGCGTATACCGGACGTGGGACCCACTAGTGCGAAAAGTTCGGAAAAATTCGGCCAACTAGGTTATGTTTTGGATACTGGAATTAATTTACCGGGTGTTAAGAGATAAGTAGGGGATGATAAGTGGATTGGTATAAGAGAGACAAGTTAGGTAAGCATTTAATAAAGGTGACAAGTGTCACCATTTGAGTGGGTTTACTTTATGAAAACTATTCATGGTCTTACCATTTGACTTAAATAAATCAAAAATGACCAAAAATCATCAAAAATCCTCCATATTGTGGCCGGCTCTCTCTTTCTCTCTCTCTTTCTCTAAGCACAAGGAAGAAAACTCTTCAAGCTTGCTCCAAATCATCAAAACCAACCATTGAAATTTGTTTTTGCTCCATAGAAAACATTAAGGAAGTGTTAGTGAGGTGTTGTGTGGAGTTATTTGGCAAGTTAAGAGGACTAATTGCTCTCTCTCTCTTATTTCTAAGGTGAGTTGTGAAGAACCACCCTCCTCCCTTAATTGATGTTTAAATCATGATTAGTGGTAGTATGAGATGCAATATTATGGATTATTTCTTGATTTGTGGTTGAAGTGATGAAGTTTTATTATTTTTGGGGATTTTTCTGTTTTAATATGAACATGATTGTGTGGCTACATATGATGATTGGAAATGGTATATAATGACTCTAGAAGGTGGAAAAAGTGGGTAATTACAACCAATTTCTGTTTGGAAGAAAAATTGACAAGTTAGGGTTTTTATGAATAACATTCTGCCCGAATTTATAACTCCTAGTTAGAGGCCCAATTGGCCTTGGCCTAAAACATGAAACTTGTAGGGAATGATATTTTAGAGGTTCCTACAAAATTTCAGGTCCATCGAAGTAGCGTAGAGAGAGAAAAGTCGAAATTAACCTTGCTGTCCTGGTTTTACCCGAATGTAAGAATTGTGCCTGTAATAGGTTGTTTTGGCTGGAATTTCTTCGTAATTGGTTGTTGAGGCCTTCTGATGAAATGTAACCCTGTTTCTTAGCTTTCCTTTGGTTTTGGAATTTCTGGATTTGGACTTAGGTAGGCTGAGTTATACTGTTTACACTAGAATACATTCTGTGAATCTGTTTTTGCGGTTCTGGTGTAGTAGATTGCATTTTTGACCTGGTTACACCCGAAACTGGGTTGAGTGACCTTCTACAATATTGTAGCCCTATATCTTAGCTTCGAAACGGTGGGTCTTTCACCTTCATCCGATATTCGTAGTGCCTTTGACACCATTACTACAAAATGAGGACAAAAACTGTTTTTTTCAGGGCTAAAGCTAAATCATTTCCGGATTTTTCTGGTTTCCTCTATTGTTTGTGTATGCTTAGGGAACCCTGTTTTGGTAGTATGTAGAATTGGTTTATGACTTGTAATCGAGTCTTATTGTGTTTATTTGAATAGTTTAGGGCTTGACTTTCATATCCGGTTATTTCCTAGCTAAATTTTGTACTTGAATGCCATTAAGCCTAGTGAACGGCTTTTGGGAATGAGATTATTTTTGTACGAGATGTTGGGACTGATTTGAGGAAATAATGAAGCCATGATGGCTGGAAAATGGGTAAACACAAGGGATATGCTGCCGAAATTTTACTTGAATGCTAGTTGGATTTACTTGTGATTTGAGCGAAGGACTTTTGGGTTGTTTGAGCCAGGTCTTCAAGTTACCTTTTCGTTTCCAAAAATTCATGTTTTGTACCCTTGCTTTAATCATTATTTGGCGAGGCATACAACTGGTAGTCGAGCCTCACATATACTCGATTTTTTAAAGTGGAACCTTCAATTGTTTTCCTTGGATTATTTTAGGATTTCTTGGTGATTAAAGCTCTCTTTTGGGAGGTATCTGTACTTGAACCGGTGAGTGTACCACTCCCCTTATTTGTTGATTAACTTGGGGTCTGTATATGCAATCTGTGATATGATCGAATGTACTATCTGTTTATTCTGGTTGAGACGAGGGTGTACTTTATCACACTCGTTCTCTTGTCTGTTCATATGCCAATTTACTATGTAAAAGTTGAATCTGTTATCTGTATCTTATCTGTTCGGACGTCGTTTGGAGGCTGGTATCCAACGACCTTTCTGTGACCTCTGAGCTCAACACCTGTGGCTAGTTACTCAAGTCGGGCCGGCAAGGGCCTGGTCGATTAGATAACGAACCACGGTAGTCTGTTTTGGGATCTTTGGGTATTGAGACCCTTGATTCCGGTATACTCGAGTAATACCATAGTGCAAGTGTTTGGATTTCGGGCCCGGTGGGGGTATGTGAGGTGGAAGGAATCGAAGAAAGTGGAGTCTACGGTATTGGTTACTTCTGTAACGTTGACGGAGTGTCAACTATTATTTCGATCAAGCTTCGGTGACGCAAATGGGAATTTGGCTCCTGAGAGCCACCTGTATCCTTCCTATGTGAATCATTGGTTCCTTTACTTTACATCTGGCATGTGTACCTGATTTGTTAAATGTGAAATGTCATGAGTTTTCTGCTATATGTCTGGTACCTCATTGAGCGCAAGCTCACCCCTTTCTGTTCCTTTTTATTTTCCTTACAGGAAAATAAATACTTTTGGGACTGGATTTGACAATTGGTTGCGGAATTGAGCTAGTTGGACATATCTTTTGTATAGCTCATTGCTTGAAACCCTAAATGTACTTTTGAGGCGTTTTCTCTTTTGATTTGGCAAACCGTGTATATATTAACTTTTGAAAACTCTTGTATGACACTTTGGATTGTAATTGCTAAAGTTCAAGATGTGAATGTTTGCTTGATATTTGGTTGGGTTCTGACGGGTCGGTTACTATTCATGGCCGACTCCGAATTTCATTGTTTTTATTTTGGGTTATTTTGCCATTTTGACTTGTTTACGCGCGTTTGTAAGTTCCGGAACGCGATAGACCGCTCTAAACTGCACCGTTAGTCCTGGCGAGAGCTGGGCAGGCAGTCCGCTAATCCCTTTGGTTCGCCTTAGGGGAAAGTGGGGCTGTCACAGGAGGTATCAGAGCCACTTCGCGTGGTCTCTGCGCGGAGTGAGCGTGGGGCCAAGTGGTGTTATGGTCCTGCTTTCGTGAAAAGCGTCGAAAGGTATAAGTGCTTTTTGGAGCGTAAGCTATGAACTGTGCATGTTATAAGTGTAAGGATCGTTATCATGGGACTTGAGGAAGCTAGGTATGTATGTCGGGTAGGAATCTTTAATATGGATGATTTACTCTTGGGACCGGTCGGCTCGAGTTGTGAATTATCTTATTTGGGATTCTCGTGCCGGGCTACTAACTCAATGAGAGCCTAGGTTAGAAAGGACTTAGGCGAACTAAAAAGGCGATTCTATGGAACTTCATATGGTCTGTTCGGGTGTGGTTAAGCGTGATCAACTTTGATTAAGATATAGATGGTGTTGTTCTCGTGGATGTTGGATGGAACCCTGGGGGGGAAAGAAAGTTTTTCGTGAGTTCTTTTGTACTCGTGACCTAGTCTATCTATAGTACTTTTGGAGGACCCTTTTGTTTTATGGGATGACTTTGTATGTACCTGACTGACTGTTCTGTATAGTTGTTGATCCTGTTATGTGTTCTCCGTATATGTGTTATGTGTTTACATGCTCTACGAGGGAGTTGTTTAGTTAATTGTTCTTGTTTACTGGTTCCTGTTTAGTGCTACGAAAAGGAAGGTTAGGTGCCCTTTAACAGTATATTTATTTTGTGACCTAGATCAACTTAGATTTAATGGAAGGCACACGTAGTGGACGGGGGTGTGGGCGCGGGAATAGGCAACCTACGCCGGACAGGGGCACTGGGGAAACCTCCTCTGGACCTAACCCTGAACCGAGAGTTGACCCCAACGTGCAGATAGCTGCCGCTATGCAGCAAATGACCAACCTGCTGGCACAAGTGGTGCAGCAACAAGGCCAAAACCCAAACCCTAATCCTGGAAACCCGGGCAATCATGTCGAAAGCGACGATAGGGCACTTGAGAGGTTCCAGAAGTTCGCTCCACCCAAGTTCATTGGGGGACCCGATCCGGATGCCGCCGAAAGGTGGCTCGAAAAGATGGTCGATATTTTCGCTGCCCTGCACTATACCGAAGAACGGCAGGTGACTTTTGCCGTTTTTCTGTTGGAAGGGGCGGCCCGTTCCTGGTGGAACGTCATTCGGCAAAAATGGGAACGGGACCAGACGCCCAGGATTTGGGTGAATTTTATGCTGGAGTTTAACGCGAAATTCTTCCCTCCTCTAGTCCAGGAGCGGAAGGAAGATGAGTTTATCCGACTTCGCCAAGGGGCCCAGTCTGTCGCGGAATACGAGAGCCAGTTCACCCGCCTATCCAAATTTGCCCCTGAACTGATCATGACCGAGCAGCGGCGAATAAGGCGTTTTATCCAGGGCTTGAACGTAGAGATTCAGAAGGACCTCGCGGTGGCCCAGATTAATGCTTTTAGCGAGGCCGTAGAGAAGGCGCAACGAGTAGAAAATGCTAGGCTGCAAGTGAAAAACTTTCAAGCCAAGAAAAGGGGCTTTCCTAGGAGTAGCTCTGAGCAAGAAGGTACAAGTACGCCCCCTAAGATGGGAAAGGGAAACGGGGGAGAACGACAACCAGGGGTGTTGCGTGATGTCTCTCAGGGGGGACCGGTCTCTGTTACCCGTGGTCCTTGCGGATATTGCGGAGGACCAAATCATACGGAGACAAATTGTTGGAAGAAAGAGGGAAAATGTCTGCGCTGCGGAAGTGCCGATCATCGGATTGCTGACAGCCCAATTCGATTGCGAAAAGAAAAGGGACCCCGTAACCAACTAAGACTAACCCTGGACAGTCGGAAAAGGAAGGGACTGGATCCAGGGTACCGGCTCAGGTGTACTCTTTAGAACACCATCAGGATCCTGACTCGTCTGAGGATGTAGAAGGTATGGTTCGTTGGGTACCTTAGATTTTGATAGATTCCGTTGATAAGAAAATTTCGAGGGCGAAATTTCTTTAAGGGGGAGAGAGTGTGAGAACCCGTAACTTATCCATTTTCTAGGTTTTATTATCTTTCTAGGTTTTCTTATCTTCAATGGCTTGTTTTCTGCACTTTCTGTATCCGGAAAATTTTCTAGATAATTTTTATGAGTAAATATAGTTTTAGCTTATTTTTCTAGTATCGAATAGATTTTGAGAAATTAAGAGCGTATACCGGACGTGGGACCCACTAGTGCGAAAAGTTCGGAAAAATTCGGCCAACTAGGTTATGTTTTGGATACTGGAATTAATTTACCGGGTGTTAAGAGATAAGTAGGGGATGATAAGTGGATTGGTATAAGAGAGACAAGTTAGGTAAGCATTTAATAAAGGTGACAAGTGTCACCATTTGAGTGGGTTTACTTTATGAAAACTATTCATGGTCTTACCATTTGACTTAAATAAATCAAAAATGACCAAAAATCATCAAAAATCCTCCATATTGTGGCCGGCTCTCTCTTTCTCTCTCTCTTTCTCTAAGCACAAGGAAGAAAACTCTTCAAGCTTGCTCCAAATCATCAAAACCAACCATTGAAATTTGTTTTTGCTCCATAGAAAACATTAAGGAAGTGTTAGTGAGGTGTTGTGTGGAGTTATTTGGCAAGTTAAGAGGACTAATTGCTCTCTCTCTCTTATTTCTAAGGTGAGTTGTGAAGAACCACCCTCCTCCCTTAATTGATGTTTAAATCATGATTAGTGGTAGTATGAGATGCAATATTATGGATTATTTCTTGATTTGTGGTTGAAGTGATGAAGTTTTATTATTTTTGGGGATTTTTCTGTTTTAATATGAACATGATTGTGTGGCTACATATGATGATTGGAAATGGTATATAATGACTCTAGAAGGTGGAAAAAGTGGGTAATTACAACCAATTTCTGTTTGGAAGAAAAATTGACAAGTTAGGGTTTTTATGAATAACATTCTGCCCGAATTTATAACTCCTAGTTAGAGGCCCAATTGGCCTTGGCCTAAAACATGAAACTTGTAGGGAATGATATTTTAGAGGTTCCTACAAAATTTCAGGTCCATCGAAGTAGCGTAGAGAGAGAAAAGTCGAAATTAACCTTGCTGTCCTGGTTTTACCCGAATGTAAGAATTGTGCCTGTAATTGGTTGTTTTGGCTGGAATTTCTTCGGAATTGGTTGTTGAGGCCTTCTGATGAAATGTAACCCTGTTTCTTAGCTTTCCTTTGGTTTTGGAATTTATGGATTTGGACTTAGGTAGGCTGAGTTATACTGTTTACACTAGAATGCATTCTGTGAATCTGTTTTTGCGGTTCTGGTGTAGTAGATTGCATTTTTGACCTGGTTACACCCGAAACTGGGTTGAGTGACCTTCTACAATATTGTAGCCCCATATCTTAGCTTCGAAACGGTGGGTCTTTCACCTTCATCCGATATTCGTAGTGCCTTTGGCACCATTACTACAAAATGAGGACAAAAACTGTTTTTTTCAGGGCTAAAGCTAAATCATTTCCGGATTTTTCTGGTTTCCTCTATTGTTTGTGTATGCTTAGGGAACCCTGTTTTGGTAGTATGTAGAATTGGTTTATGACTTGTAATCGAGTCTTATTGTGTTTATTTGAATAGTTTAGGGCTTGACTTTCATATCCGGTTATTTCCTAGCTAAATTTTGTACTTGAATGCCATTAAGCCTAGTGAACGGCTTTTGGGAATGAGATTATTTTTGTACGAGATGTTGGGACTGATTTGAGGAAATAATGAAGCCATGATGGCTGGAAAATGGGTAAACACAAGGGATATGCTGCCGAAATTTTACTTGAATGCTAGTTGGATTTACTTGTGATTTGAGCGAAGGACTTTTGGGTTGTTTGAGCCAGGTCTTCAAGTTACCTTTTCGTTTCCAAAAATTCATGTTTTGTACCCTTGCTTTAATCATTATTTGGCGAGGCATACAACTGGTAGTCGAGCCTCACATATACTCGATTTTTTAAAGTGGAACCTTCAATTGTTTTCCTTGGATTATTTTAGGATTTCTTGGTGATTAAAGCTCTCTTTTGGGAGGTATCTGTACTTGAACCGGTGAGTGTACCACTCCCCTTATTTGTTGATTAACTTGGGGTCTGTATATGCAATCTGTGATATGATCGAATGTACTATCTGTTTATTCTGGTTGAGCCGAGGGTGTACTTTATCACACTCGTTCTCTTGTCTGTTCATATGCCAATTTACTATGTAAAAGTTGAATCTGTTATCTGTATCTTATCTGTTCGGACGTCGTTTGGAGGCTAGTATCCAACGACCTTTCTGTGACCTCTGAGCTCAACACCTGTGGCTAGTTACTCAAGTCGGGCCGGCAAGGGCCTGGTCGATTAGATAACGAACCACGGTAGTCTGTTTTGGGATCTTTGGGTATTGAGACCCTTGATTCCGGTATACTCGAGTAATACCATAGTGCAAGTGTTTGGATTTCGGGCCCGGTGGGGGTATGTGAGGTGGAAGGAATCGAAGAAAGTGGAGTCTACGGTATTGGTTACTTCTGTAACGTTGACGGAGTGTCAACTATTATTTCGATCAAGCTTCGGTGACGCAAATGGGAATTTGGCTCCTGAGAGCCACCTGTATCCTTCCTATGTGAATCATTGGTTCCTTTACTTTACATCTGGCATGTGTACCTGATTTGTTAAATGTGAAATGTCATGAGTTTTCTGCTATATGTCTGGTACCTCATTGAGCGCAAGCTCACCCCTTTCTGTTCCTTTTTATTTTCCTTACAGGAAAATAAATACTTTTGGGACTGGATTTGACAATTGGTTGCGGAATTGAGCTAGTTGGACATATCTTTTGTATAGCTCATTGCTTGAAACCCTAAATGTACTTTTGAGGCGTTTTCTCTTTTGATTTGGCAAACCGTGTATATATTAACTTTTGAAAACTCTTGTATGACACTTTGGATTGTAATTGCTAAAGTTCAAGATGTGAATGTTTGCTTGATATTTGGTTGGGTTCTGACGGGTCGGTTACTATTCATGGCCGACTCCGAATTTCATTGTTTTTATTTTGGGTTATTTTGCCATTTTGACTTGTTCACGCGCGTTTGTAAGTTCCGGAACGCGATAGACCGCTCTAAACTGCACCGTTAGTCCTGGCGAGAGCTGCGCAGGCAGTCCGCTAATCCCTTTGGTTCGCCTTAGGGGAAAGTGGGGCTGTCACAGGTGGTATCAGAGCCACTTCGCGTGGTCTCTGCGCGGAGTGAGCTTGGGGCCAAGTGGTGTTATGGTCCTGCTTTCGTGAAAAGCGTCGAAAGGTATAAGTGCTTTTTGGAGCGTAAGCTATGAACTGTGCATGTTATAAGTGTAAGGATCGTTATCATGGGACTTGAGGAAGCTAGGTATGTATGTCGGGTAGGAATCTTTAATATGGATGATTTACTCTTGGGACCGGCCGGCTCGAGTTGTGAATTATCTTATTTGGGTTTCTCGTGCCCGGCTACTAACTCAATGAGAGCCTAGGTTAGAAAGGACTTAGGCGAACTAAAAAGGCGATTCTATGGAACTTCATATGGTCTGTTCGGGTGTGGTTAAGCGTGATCAACTTTGATTAAGATATAGATGGTGTTGTTCTCGTGGATGTTGGATGGAACCCTGGGGGGGAAAGAAAGTTTTTCGTGAGTTCTTTTGTACTCGTGACCTAGTCTATCTATAGTACTTTTGGAGGACCCTTTTGTTTTATGGGATGACTTTGTATGTACCTGACTGACTGTTCTGTATAGTTGTTGATCCTGTTATGTGTTCTCCGTATATGTGTTATGTGTTTACATGCTCTACGAGGGAGTTGTTTAGTTAATTGTTCTTGTTTACTGGTTCCTGTTTAGTGCTACGAAAAGGAAGGTTAGGTGCCCTTTAACAGTATATTTATTTTGTGACCTAGATCGACTTAGATTTAATGGAAGGCACACGTAGTGGACGGGGGCGTGGGCGCGGGAATAGGCAACCTACGCCGGACAGGGGCACTGGGGAAACCTCCTCTGGACCTAACCCTGAACCGAGAGTTGACCCCAACGTGCAGATAGCTGCCGCTATGCAGCAAATGACCAACCTGCTGGCACAAGTGGTGCAGCAACAAGGCCAAAACCCAAACCCTAATCCTGGAAACCCGGGCAATCATGTCGAAAGCGACGATAGGGCACTTGAGAGGTTCCAGAAGTTCGCTCCACCCAAGTTCATTGGGGGACCCGATCCGGATGTCGCCGAAAGGTGGCTCGAAAAGATGGTCGATATTTTCGCTGCCCTGCACTATACCGAAGAACGGCAGGTGACTTTTGCCGTTTTTCTGTTGGAAGGGGCGGCCCGTTCCTGGTGGAACGTCATTCGGCAAAAATGGGAACGGGACCAGACGCCCAGGATTTGGGTGAATTTTATGCTGGAGTTTAACGCGAAATTCTTCCCTCCTCTAGTCCAGGAGCGGAAGGAAGATGAGTTTATCCGACTTCGCCAAGGGGCCCAGTCTGTCGCGGAATACGAGAACCAGTTCACCCGCCTATCCAAATTTGTCCCTGAACTGATCATGACCGAGCAGCGGCGAATAAGGCGTTTTATCCAGGGCTTGAACGTAGAGATTCAGAAGGACCTCGCGGTGGCCCAGATTAATGCTTTTAGCGAGGCCGTAGAGAAGGCGCAACGAGTAGAAAATGCTAGGCTGCAAGTGAAAAACTTTCAAGCCAAGAAAAGGGGCTTTCCTAGGAGTAGCTCTGAGCAAGAAGGTACAAGTACGCCCCCTAAGATGGGAAAGGGAAACGGGGGAGCACGACAACCAGGGGTGTTGCGTGATGTCTCTCAGGGGGACCGGTCTCTGTTACCCGTGGTCCTTGCGGATATTGCGGAGGACCAAATCATACGGAGGCAAATTGTTGGAAGAAAGAGGGAAAATGTCTGCGCTGCGGAAGTGCCGATCATCGGATTGCTGACTGCCCAATTCGATTGCGAAAAGAAAAGGGACCCCGCAACCAACTAAGACTAACCCTGGACAGTCGGAAAAGGAAGGGACTGGATCCAGGGTACCGGCTCAGGTGTACTCTTTAGAACACCATCAGGATCCTGACTCGTCTGAGGATGTAGAAGGTATGGTTCGTTGGGTACCTTAGATTTTGATAGATTCCGTTGATAAGAAAATTTCGAGGGCGAAATTTCTTTAAGGGGGAGAGAGTGTGAGAACCCGTAACTTATCCATTTTCTAGGTTTTATTATCTTTCTAGGTTTTCTTATCTTCAATGGCTTGTTTTCTGCACTTTCTGTATCCGGAAAATTTTCTAGATAATTTTTATGAGTAAATATAGTTTTAGATTATTTTTCTAGTATCGAATAGATTTTGAGAAATTAAGAGCGTATACCGGACGTGGGACCCACTAGTGCGAAAAGTTCGGAAAAATTCGGCCAACTAGGTTATGTTTTGGATACTGGAATTAATTTACCGGGTGTTAAGAGATAAGTAGGGGATGATAAGTGGATTGGTATAAGAGAGACAAGTTAGGTAAGCATTTAATAAAGGTGACAAGTGTCACCATTTGAGTGGGTTTACTTTATGAAAACTATTCATGGTCTTACCATTTGACTTAAATAAATCAAAAATGACCAAAAATCATCAAAAATCCTCCATATTGTGGCCGGCTCTCTCTTTCTCTCTCTCTTTCTCTAAGCACAAGGAAGAAAACTCTTCAAGCTTGCTCCAAATCATCAAAACCAACCATTGAAATTTGTTTTTGCTCCATAGAAAACATTAAGGAAGTGTTAGTGAGGTGTTGTGTGGAGTTATTTGGCAAGTTAAGAGGACTAATTGCTCTCTCTCTCTTATTTCTAAGGTGAGTTGTGAAGAACCACCCTCCTCCCTTAATTGATGCTTAAATCATGATTAGTGGTAGTATGAGATGCAATATTATGGATTATTTCTTGATTTGTGGTTGAAGTGATGAAGTTTTATTATTTTTGGGGATTTTTCTGTTTTAATATGAACATGATTGTGTGGCTACATATGATGATTGGAAATGGTTGGAAATGGTATATAATGACTCTAGAAGGTGGAAAAAGTGGGTAATTACAACCAATTTCTGTTTGGAAGAAAAATTGACAAGTTAGGGTTTTTATGAATAACATTCTGCCCGAATTTATAACTCCTAGTTAGAGGCCCAATTGGCCTTGGCCTAAAACATGAAAGTTGTAGGGAATGATATTTTAGAGGTTCCTACAAAATTTCAAGTCCATCGAAGTAGCGTAGAGAGAGAAAAGTCGAAATTAACCTTGCTGTCCTGGTTTTACCCGAATGTAAGAATTGTGCCTGTAATAGGTTGTTTTGGCTGTAATTTCTTCGGAATTGGTTGTTGAGGCCTTCTGATGAAATGTAACCCTGTTTCTTAGCTTTCCTTTGGTTTTGGAATTTCTGGATTTGGACTTAGGTAGGCAGAGTTATACTGTTTACACTAGAATACATTCTGTGAATCTGTTTTTGCGGTTCTGGTGTAGTAGATTGCATTTTTGACCTGGTTACACTCGAAACTGGGTTGAGTGACCTTCTACAATATTGTAGCCCTATATCTTAGCTTCGAAACGGTGGGTCTTTCACCTTCATCCGATATTCGTAGTGCCTTTGGTACCATTACTACAAAATGAGGACAAAAACTGTTTTTTTCAGGGCTAAAGCTAAATCATTTCCGGATTTTTCTGGTTTCCTCTATTGTTTGCTGATGCTTAGGAATCCCTGTTTGGTAGTATGCATATCTGGTCATGACTTAATCGAGTCTTATTGTGTTTATTTGAATAGGTTTAGGGCTTGCTTTATATCCGGTTATTTCCTAGTAATTTTGTACTTGAATGCCATTAAGCCTAGGTGAACGAGCTTTTGCGGGTATATTTTTGTACGAGATGGTTGACGGTATTTGAGGATAATAATGAACCATGATGTCTGATGCGGAAAATGGGTAAACCACAAGATAATCATGCCGAAATTTATACTTGTATGCTAGTTGGACTTTAACTTGTGACTTGAGCGAAGGACTTTTGGGTTGTTGAGCCAGGTCTCTATATCTCTTCGTTTTCAAATATCATGTTTTGTACCCTATGCTTTAATCATTATTTGGCGAGCATACAAACTGGTAGTTCGAGCCTCACATTATACTCGATTTTTTAAGTGGAACCTTCAAAATTGTTTCCTTATATACATATAGACTCTCTTTTGGGAGGTATCTGGTAATTGAAACGATAGATAGAAGATGTACCCCTCCCCTTATTTGTTGACATTAACTTGGTGTCTGTATATTACAATCTGTGATATGACGAATTTGTACTATCTGTTTATTCTGGTTGTGAGACGAGGGCGTTGTACACTTTATCACACTCGTTCTCTGGTCTTTCATATGCCAATTTACTATGTTAAAAGTGAATCTCGTTCACTGTTATCTATCATCTGTCTCGGACGTCCGTCTTGGAGGCTGTTTCCAACGACCTTTCTGTGACCTCTGACGCTCCAACACCTGTGGCCTAGTTACTTTCAAGTCGGGCCGGCAAGGCCCTGGGTCGACTTAGATTAACGGAACCCTGGTAGCTCTGTCTTTGGGATCTTCTGCCGGTTATTTGAGACCCTTGATTCCGTATACTCGGAGTAATACCATAGTGGCAAGTCGTTTGGGATTTCGGGCCCGCGTGGGGGTAATGTCTGAGGTGAAGGATCGAAAGAAAGTGGAGTCTACGGTATTGGTTACTTCTGTAACGTTGACGGAGTGTCAACTATCTTTCGGATCAAAGCTTTCGGTGCACGCAAAATGGGAATTTTGGCTCCTGAGAGCCACTGTATATCCTTCCTATGAGTGAATCATTGTTCCTTACATTTACATCGTGAGCATGGTTGCTTACCTGATTTGTTAAATGTCGAAATGTGCATGATTTTCTTGTATATGTCTGGTACTCATTGGAGCGCAAGACACACACATTCTGTTCCTTTTTATTTTCCTTACAGGAAAATAAATACTTTTGGGACTGGATTTGACAATTGGTTGCGGAATTGAGCTAGTTGGACATATCTTTTGTATAGCTCATTGCTTGAAACCCTAAATGTACTTTTGAGGTGTTTTCTCTTTTGATTTGGCAAACCGTGTATATATTAACTTTTGAAAACTCTTGTATGACACTTTGGATTGTAATTGCTAAAGTTCAAGATGTGAATGTTTGCTTGATATTTGGTTGGGTTCTGACGGGTCGGTTACTATTCATGGTCGACTCCGAATTTCATTGTTTTTATTTTGGGTTATTTTGCCATTTTGACTTGTTTACGCGCGTTTGTAAGTTCCGGAACGCGATAGACCGCTCTAAACTGCACCGTTAGTCCTGGCGAGAGCTGCGCAGGCAGTCCGCTAATCCCTTTGGTTCGCCTTAGGGGAAAGTGGGGCTGTCACAGGTGGTATCAGAGCCACTTCGCGTGGTCTCTGCGCGGAGTGAGCTTGGGGCCAAGTGGTGTTATGGTCCTGCTTTCGTGAAAGCGTCGAAAGGTATAAGTGCTTTTTGGAGCGTAAGCTATGAACTGTGCATGTTATAAGTGTAAGGATCGTTATCATGGGACTTGAGGAAGCTAGGTATGTATGTCGGGTAGGAATCTTTAATATGGATGATTTACTCTTGGGACCGGTCGGCTCGAGTTGTGAATTATCTTATTTGGGATTCTCGTGCCGGGCTACTAACTCAATGAGAGCCTAGGTTAGAAAGGACTTAGGCGAACTAAAAAGGCGATTCTATGGAACTTCATATGGTCTGTTCGGGTGTGGTTAAGCGTGATCAACTTTGATTAAGATATAGATGGTGTTGTTCTCGTGGATGTTGGATTGAACCCTGGGGGGGAAAGAAAGTTTTTCGTGAGTTCTTTTGTACTCGTGACCTAGTCTGTCTATAGTACTTTTGGAGGACCCTTTTGTTTTATGGGATGACTTTGTATGTACCTGACTGACTGTTCTGTATAGTTGTTGATCCTGTTATGTGTTCTCCGTATATGTGTTATGTGTTTACATGCTCTACGAGGGAGTTGTTTAGTTAATTGTTCTTGTTTACTGGTTCCTGTTTAGTGCTACGAAAAGGAAGGTTAGGTGCCCTTTAACAGTATATTTATTTTGTGACCTAGATCAACTTAGATTTAATGGAAGGCACACGTAGTGGACGGGGGTGTGGGCGCGGGAATAGGCAACCTACGCCGGACAGGGGCACTGGGGAAACCTCCTCTGGACCTAACCCTGAACCGAGAGTTGACCCCAACGTGCAGATAGCTGCCGCTATGCAGCAAATGACCAACCTGCTGGCACAAGTGGTGCAGCAACAAGGCCAAAACCCAAACCCTAATCCTGGAAACCCGGGCAATCATGTCGAAAGCGACGATAGGGCACTTGAGAGGTTCCAGAAGTTCGCTCCACCCAAGTTCATTGGGGGACCCGATCCGGATGTCGCCGAAAGGTGGCTCGAAAAGATGGTCGATATTTTCGCTGCCCTGCACTATACCGAAGAACGGCAGGTGACTTTTGCCGTTTTTCTGTTGGAAGGGGCGGCCCGTTCCTGGTGGAACGTCATTCGGCAAAAATGGGAACGGGACCAGACGCCCAGGATTTGGGTGAATTTTATGCTGGAGTTTAACGCGAAATTCTTCCCTCCTCTAGTCCAGGAGCGGAAGGAAGATGAGTTTATCCGACTTCGCCAAGGGGCCCAGTCTGTCGCGGAATACGAGAGCCAGTTCACCCGCCTATCCAAATTTGTCCCTGAACTGATCATGACCG